>NW_025888777.1:28536-46773 GCF_002878395.1 Capsicum annuum | reverse complement strand
TTTTCTTAAATTAATTAAGTCATAACTATTCACAGTAATCAAAATAATAATTAATAAATGGAGGTGAACAGTCGCGCCTTTTTGTCTCTCATTCAAATTCAATCATCTATAAATAGGTCCCTCCTTACTCAATCGTTCATTCAACTACACTCTATTTATTTATTGCATCTTGTCTTTCATATTACACCTGGACTTCCATCACTTTCTCTTTCCTAACTAAGGTAAATTTTTTTCTTGCCAATTTGTAGTATACGTTGTATTACATTTGGATATTCTTAAGATCTTTACTTTTGTTTTTAAGTTTTTAGTCAGTTCATATGTGTTCTAGATTATGACTGGTCTAGTGCGGGATGTTGCTTTTCTGCAAGACGCCGTGAATGAACTTCAAAATCAGGTTCGTGACCTGCAATGAAAATTGGGGCAGTTAGTGCAAGAATGCTCCGTGAGATCCACAGGCTGGAGAGGGCCTTGCTACTTTCGATTGAATATTGGTCGGCTGACAATGATGATAATAATAATAACAATTAAATTATTTTTTTTCTTTTAGTCTATGTATATGTATTTTTATTTTTTTTGTTTAATAAAAATTTATGTTCGAACAACTTTGACGTTTTAATTCATATTTAATTTTCATTTTGTCTATTATCTTCTCAACAAACATGTCGATAATTGAATGTTAAAAGGAATAATTTAGAATTTAGTAGCAATAGCAAGATTTATCTGTTGGGTTTGTGGCAGGGGCTAATCAGTTGGTGGGATAGTAGACGGTGTTTGAAATAACCATTGTTTGCTACTCAATTGAAATTTCATAAGAGAAGAAATCTTTTAACGTGGGTCGGCGTATAGTCTCCCTGTTGAATGATGTTTACATTTTAATTTGAAGAAAAAATAATTAATGCAAAGGGTTAAACATGATTTTTTTTAATCTCTTCTTGATTAATGAAAAGAGACAAGTAAAATGAGAAATCAAATTAGAAAATTTGGGACGGGTAATTGGACGTAAGGAATAATTTTGAATCCAGTAGCAATAGCAAGAGTTGAAACATATTGGTAATCTGTTGGGTTTGTGGCAGGGGTTAATTTGTGTTGTTCCAAACAGATTAATCATTTGTTGCAACAGATATGAAGTCTGATGCAACAGATAATTAGTCTAGTGCAACAGATAATCAGTTTGATGCAATAGATAACTAGTCTGATGCAACCGATTACTTATCTGATGCATTAGATGAGTGATCTGTTTAAATTGTGGACACTTATGTTGGATTCATGATCGGATTCTATTCATTGTTGAAAAAACAACAATAACTGGTGTACCCAGAGAACAAATTCGAATAAAAATCATAATTTTACTTACCAAAGTCACATATGAAGTAGTGTTAAAGTGAAAAGTGATGTAGGAAATAAAATTTGATCTAAGAAATTGGTAGATAGCAGCACTAGCGGTAACAACAACAACAACAACAACAATGATCGACAAGAAGAAGATGAAGATGATAATGAAGCAGAAGATGATGAATAAAGCAGCATCAAGAATGAACAATAATAATCGTGAAGAGAGAGAAAACAACAACGGATGCGATGAGAGAGAAGCACACCTTTTTTTCCTACGTTTTCTGTTATATTAACTAACATTTGAATCAAAGTGTAAATTTAAAAAATTCTGAGCTATTTTCAAACTTCCCCAACTTTCTTAATCCATAATAAAGTAACTGTCACCCCCACTCAATAATTAAGACTTTTGTCACCTACACCTCATTTTAAAACTCTTTTGTCACCTACAGCCCAAAACCCCAACTTTCAAGGTACTTGGTGATTTTTTGAGAAAAATATTAATAACTGAGTGATATTATTGTATAAGCAAAAAGAAAATGTGATTTTTATAAGTGACTCCAAAAATATTTATAACAATCCAAGAAAATAACTTTAGAAAAAATTTGAAAGTTTAAGTAATGATAAAAGATTTCTAAGCATGAAAATTTCTTCTTGATAAATTAATATATTTTTTTAAAGAATAGAATAAGAATATAATTTTGACTAAATAAGTTTGATCATTTAAATAAGTCTATTATTCAAAAAAAAAATTAATAACATGATCCACCAATTAGAAGAGAAAGAGACATATAAGACACTTGTTTTTTTGTTTTTTTTTGAGAATAATAGTGATAGTTGAGTCATATTATTATCTCTAAAAGGATAAAAATAATTTTTGTAGCAAATTCAGAAAATATGAGTGGCCATTGAGAAAAATAACCCTTGAAAAAATATATGTCAAGTTGTAGTACCGATAAAGTTTTTCTAAGTATATTTTTTTAAAATAAATTAATGCATTTTTTTCAAAAAAAAAAGAATTATAGTTTGATTAAATGAGTTTGATGAGTTAAATTGGTCTTGTCTTTTTAAATTATTTTTGTAGTGACATTCATGTCAACTAAGAGAGAAGAAAACTTTTGAGGTGTTTACTATTTTTTGAGGAAAAAAGTGATTGTTGAGTGATATTGTGATCCTAAATAAAGCATAAGTGATATTTGAAGAAAAAATTTAAAACTTAGCTGACTATTTAGGAAATTCACTTTTAAAACTCTATTTTCATACAATAATTTTCATATTCATTAAAAAAAATCATAAAATCAAACTAGATAAAAAATAAATAAAATAATTAATTAAATTTCTCAAAAGATGTATAAAGTATAAACTATACTACATAATTAAACATAAAATATATATATATATATATATATATAACTAACAAATAATAAATAAATTTGTAAGAATTAATTTTTATTTTCTTAATCACATATTACTACATTTGGCAATTATTTAATTATGTACTCCCTCCTCCCAAATTACCCGTCCCAAATTTTCTAATTTGAATTCTCATTTTACTTGTCCTTTTTTATTAATCAAGGAGAGACAGTTTTTTTTTCATGTTTTACCCTTTGCATTAATTATTTTTTCTTCAATTTAAAATATAAATATCATTTAATAGGAGCACTATGATAAATTAGTCATTTTATTAATTATTTTTCTTAATCAATGTGTCATCTCAGTTTGGGACGGATAATTTGGGACGGAGGAAGTAATTGTCAATTAAGAAAATTAAATAATTATAAATAAAATACATAAATTGTCCATTTTCATGTATTAGGATAGTTTTCAATGTATTGGAAAATGGTATAATAAATAAAGTAGTGTTAGAAATTTAAATTTAGGAAGAAAAGGATAAAAATGTCTTAACACTAATTAGTTTATAGTGTGAATAGAATTTATTACTATTATGGATAAATTATGACCAAAATGATTTTTCCTTTACGTTTACCAATATACTTATGTTCCAAATTTATTTCCAAATCATAATACTAGTACTAAGCATTAATTAATATAAATATAACGGTAAAATATTTATTTCAGTTAGTACTTCTTTATAAACGTGTAAAGTCCAAAATCAAGAAGCAAAAATGAACGAAGAAAATATATTATAAATATAAAAGTAGTCAAAACTTTAACTATCTTTGACTAATCAGTCTTGAGAGTTGGGAGTTTGAGCTTGTTCTCAAAGAATTACATTCTAAAAATACTCTAAATTACAATGTTTTAGACATTACTCCTAATATTATAAAAAATGTATATTTATTAAAATATTAATCAAAATTCATGTAGTTTAATTTTTGAGAAGCAAATTGTAACAAGTATACGCTCAGGGAGAAAATATTTGCTACATTTACATTCTGTACAAGTTTGAAGCTTTTATGGAAGACTTCAATTAAAAAATTAATTTTAGCAGACCAATATTTGACATTTAGCTTGGCCACTCATTCAACTGAAATTATAAAATCAAGAAAGCCATAGATATATGTTTTCTCCGTCCCATATTAATTGATTATCTTATTATAAATAATTATTTTAAATTATTTATTTATTTAAATCAAGATAAAATTAATTGTATATTTTCTATTTCACCATTACAATCAATTTTATTTTGAAAGTTTAAATAAGTAATTTTTCAAGTTCCAATAAAGTATCTTAAAATATAAATTAATAATATTATCCTTAATTTACTTGTTTATTTCTTAATATGCGTGTTAAAAGAAAAATGGTCAACCAATATAAAATTAATATGAAACCGAAAGAATAGCATCACTTTTACCAATATGTGCATTTGTTGCTAATTTTGCTCTCTTTGTGGGAAAAGAATAAAGAAAAAAAGAAGTATTAATGAACTTTTTTTGGAATTAAGCAGAACTTATTGACTAATTAATACCATTTGACACACTTTCTTCATTTTCGGGGACAAACTTATTGTTTTCCATAGCCGAGGGCAATGGATTACAAGGGAGCGAATCAAAACCTTCGCTGATAAGATTAAAGTTTAATCGTTTAAGTAGATCATTTAAAATTGAGTCCTCTAATTGAGCTCCCATTAGCTATAAAATTTGGAGTAATTTTTTCTAAAAATAATTGAAAATATTATTTGTTGATGAAATTCTTTTATTTTTGAAATTTTTTCTACAACTTTGAATTATAGGATCAGTTGATCATCTTATTAAATCAAGAAAGTATTAATTAATTTTTTCTCATATTATTCTTTTAATTAAGAAAAATGACAACTTAATATGACAACTTAATATGAGATGGAAGAAGTAGACTGTTAAACAAAAGAATCAATTTGGGTGTGTTTGGTACGATGGAAAATGTTTTCTGAAAAATATTTTTCTATTTTTTCTTGTTTGATTGCAATAAAATGTTTGAAAAATATTTTCTACAACAACTCATTTTTCTCAATTTGAGGGAAAATTACTCTCCTCATGGGCTAAGGGAAGTCATTTTCCAGACAAATGTGACTTATGATCCCACCCCCACCCCAACAACACTCATATTCACATGACTCAAAAAATTCGCAATTCTCACTGTTCTTTACTTCAATTTTTCACTGCTTGAAATAAAAAATAGTGAAGCCCAAGTTTTCCCCATTTTCAATGTTCGTTGAATGTATTGTTATTTTTCATATGCGTAGAGGAAGACTTACCTATGTTACTTTTGATAATTGCATATTTCATTTAGTCATCGATGTAACTTGTTTCACGAGGTTGAATAAGCTTGTCGTTCCGTTATATTTCTATGATTGTAGTATCTTGTGATTGTCCACGCAAAATATTAAAAAGTGTCTCCTATATTTGCTAATTAATAGTTGCTTAAATTTAGTGATTGTAATATTTTAGTATTCGATATTGATATTATTTGTTATGCTTAAATTAATTCTTACAAATTGTTGAGTTACTAGAGGCACTGATATACTAGTTAACAGTTAGTTTTATTTTCTAAAAAAATATTTTTTCACTCACCAACAAACACTGAAAATATTTTTCTAAAAAATAGTCTGTACTCACCAACCAAACACCATAAAATATTTTTTGAAAAATAAATTTCACTCACGAACTAAACATGAGAAAATAAGTAGAAAATCAACTTATTTTCTAGGAAAATATTTTTCAAAAAAATATTTTCCATCAAAAATATTTTCCATCATACCAAACACACCCAAATTTACAGTTAAAACTGACGTAAATTTTGGTTCTATCTAGTTTACTAATATTAAATTTTATAACAAGAATACTTATTCTAAAAGTGAAATTTTACAACAAGCATACTTACAAAATTAAATTACAAAATAAATACTATCTGTCCGTCCCAAATTTTCTAATTTGATTTTCTGTTTTACTTGTCTTTTTTCATTAATCAATAAGAGATAAATTTTTTTTTCATGTTTTACCCTTTTCTTAATTACTTTTTCTTCAAATTAAAATATAAACATTATTTAATAGGAGTACTATGATAAACTAAATATGTTATTAATTATTTTTTTTAATCAATATGTTATCTCGATTTAGAACGAATAATTTAGGACGGAGGAAATATTAAAAACTGAACATCATTTAACTCTTATTGTGATTTCGAATAAATAAAAAGGTATCATCATAGTTTGTATCAGTCAAAACGTAATTCAAAATATGCCTCGAAGGTGCTTCGTCTTTCAATATCCATTGAAAAAAGTACAACGCCTCTTTTCGAGTTAATAACTCAAATGATCATTCAACTTTGGACTTTTATCCTACAAAGTTAACTTTGATCTTTACTTTAATTTAAAAGTCATTTAACTTTCACGTTTTTATTCAGAAAGTCACTCAAGTTATTTAATCATTTTGTAAAAATAATATTTGCTTATGTGGAATTATTAATTAATTGTAAAATTTAGAAAAATAAAAAATTATCTCTTAATGACCCTTTTATTCTTATTCCCATAAATTAATTTTCCTTTCTCATTTTTTTCGTCTTCTCACATATTGTAATTAATTCAACATTTAATATGCCTGATAAAATATTAAAAACTCAAATTAAATTTAATAATAATCGAAGGATAAAAAATTATTAATATAAGCTATATTAAGAATATTTTAAAATTTATAATGCTAATGGTTTTGAACTTGCTAAATCATGTTAGTTTTTATCAACACGATATTAATGTAATTAGCTTTTGTATTTAAGTGATTAACTGTGATTATTTTTATTAGGATTTTCTTTTAATTGATTGCCAGTGTTATTTTTTGTAGTTACATATGCTAACTTGAGTGATGCTAATTGCTTCAAACTTGCAGTATTTAGTGATTAATTATGATTTGGTTTATTCAGATTTGATATTCATCGATTGCTAGTGTGTTTTTTTTTTTTTTGTATTTACATTTGCTAATTCGAGCTGATTAACAATGTTTATTTTTTAATATGATGACATATAACTAAATGATATGTAATTTAACTCATTTATTACTAAAAGTCACGTGTACGTAGTTATTACATACATAAAGTGAATTCCTATAACGTAGGTATATTACTCATAATATTTAGTTATAGGTATGAAATTCCTAATTCATCATACATATACATATGGTACAGTGTTTTTTTTCATTCATATAGTACAAACATTTATGAAAAAGGACATTTTTAGAGTGAAAACAGGAAGGGGGGAGGCGGCGGGGGAGGGGCTATATCATTGAGAGCGTCACATTTATAATAAGCTATATAATGTGCAAATTTAAATTTAATTAAATTTCAATACGAACATCAATATCAAATGGAAAAAAAGAAGTTGAAACAAGGATTGAAAAGGTAGAGCAAAATAATTGTAATTTTAATTCTTTGGTTATTGTTAAATTTTATTGTGATCCTTTGATATTTTATTAAACATATTTAATGTTGAATCAATTACAATATTCGAGAAGGAGAAGAAAAATGAGAAAGAGAATGAGAGATACTAAATTTAGGGTAATAAGGATAAAGGAGTCATTAAAAAATATCTTTAATTTTTTAGAATTTCAATTTAAATAGAAATTCCATATAAACAAATTTTATTTAAGAAAATAATTAAGTAGGTTGAGTGACTTTCTGAGTAAAAATATGATAGTTGACTGACTTTTAAAGTAAAAATCAAAGTTGAGTGACTTTCTCGGATAAAAGCCCAAAATTGAGTGACCATCTGAATTATTAACTCCCTCTTTTCTATATATCGAAAGAGATGTGTTTAGCTTAAATAACAATTGCTTCAAGACTCCCTCCTTCCTAGAGTATGTCCACCCCTTCAACAACGTTTACCACTGACCCCATTAATATGAAGCCTCCAGATCCACCGGAACCACCAGACAAAGATCAGCGCATGGAAGAGGTCCCATCGGAGAAACCTTCTTTCAAAGAAATTCTCATGGATAAAATCCCAGATCTAAATGCTTCATACCTTCAAAGATAGGGGAAGCAAATAGAGGGCATAGATACAAACTCAGCTTCGATCCAACTTATGAAAGACGAAATGCAGCGGATCCACGAGCCGTGGCGCAGCTCGATCATAGTCAAATTATTCAGTAAGAGAGTCACACATTAATTCCTCACACAAAGACTAATTGACTTTTGGAAACCGACTGAACCCCTCGTCCTAATCGACCTTGGGTGTGATTTCTACACGGTCAAATTCTCACCCAAGGAGAACACAAGCAAAGTACTGCACTACGTGCCCTGGTTTAATGCTGGAAAATTCCTAAAAATAAGAGAGTGGGTTCCGAATTTTATTCCCGATGATTTGACGCTCACCTATACAACTATCTGGGCCAGGCTACCCCAGTTGCCCACAGAGTATTACGATAAATCGATCCTAGAGAAGGTGGGAATAAAATTAGGGAAGTTGTTAAAAATTGACGCATGCATGTCTTCTACCCTTAGAGGACGATATGCTAGGATCTGTATCGAAATCCTAATAGAGGAGTCGATCAGATCGGAGGTATATATTGGTCCACATAGACAAAAAATCATCTATGAAGGGGAAGGAATCCTATGTCTAAGATGTGGAAGGGTTGTACATACACTCGGAGCTTGCACCCACCTCCTTATCCCATCTACAAGCACCTCACAACCAACAACAACGGCGAATCCACCAAACAATGGCTGGACGACAGTCACGTTCCCAAAATGAAATTCATTAAGTAAGAATAAAACAAGAAGAAATGACTCCCAACCAGTGCTGACCCATGTAAAAGAATATAATGCTACAATAGGTAAGTTCTTCACCCCAATCTCCCCTGAAGTTGAACAAACGTTCAACAACTCTACTCATTATGCCCGCAGCTCTGATGGATCTTCCTATGGGCCTATTGAGGGTAAGAAAAAATAATAACTTGGGCCATTAAAGTCAAAGGCCCAAAACCCACAACAGGCCCAGTCAACTTTGGACCGAAAGGCGATCCCAACTCAATTAGAGCAAAAATCCCATCTAAACCAGAATCTAGCTGACTCGGGTCACTCTCCTCTCCCTGTTCATCCCAACAGCCTGCTTAATGGCATGCCGCTAACAAAAGATCTTATCAGCTCTGATTTGACAACCACATTTAATGGGAGTGCCAGCAAGCCTCTGGTAGTCTTTCAATCTGCAGAGATGGACCCTACTGACGAGACTAATACCTGATACTCTCTCCTCTTTTCTCCCTCACCCCCTATAGTCCTGATGGTTATGCAAAATCTTCTTTCGAAGAAGGTAATCATAACCTGGGCAGGAATGATATGACACTCCCTATTGTGTTAATTAAATCCTCTAATGCCTTCTACACAAGTATGCCTACTATTTGTGAAAGGAACTCTACTCTTACCGCCAAAACCATTGCTAGCACTCACAATGGAAGAACACTCAAGCAATGCTCAGGGAGCCAACCTGGATCCTCTGTTCTTCATCTCAACCCTACTACCACAAGACCACATACCCAAATCATGGCTAAAGCTCCTTCTTCAGGATAATTCGATCACTCTAAACCTCCAGCTGGGAAATCAACCCTTAGTAGTCATCCTCCAGGACCTTGCATTCTTAGCACAGATCCTGAAGAAGGCTCTGAATCACTCCATAGACAGGTTGGGGAACCAAATTTGGCTACAGACTCTTCTCCATCCAGACATGCTCCACCTAACCCAGCAATTGCCTACGCAAGATCTGAACTTCCTACTGAGCCAAGCACTCCAGTCTCTCCCATTCTTTCCAATCAACCATCCAGGGACTCCAATCTTTCATCTATCCTTTGTCCTGTGGCCCAACTAGGAGAGTCAAGCACCACAACCAACAAATCAGGTAGAAAACCAAGGAGGTCAAGGAAATTTTATAGAGGATATTCTGGAATCTCTTAAGAAGTCCAACATGGAACTGGACTTATCTTAGTAGGCTTTGGAGAACGAAAAATAGAAGCTTACCTTTTAGAGAAGTTGATAATGATAGAATTCAAAGATCCTACCAGCGAAAGCTATTATAGCTTTCTTTCTAACCCACATGAAAGTTTGCACTCTGAACCTGAGGAACCAACTGAACCTAGTCCCCTTAGCAGTAGCCCTGAACCCTCTGAGTCCATCCAGAAACTCTCATTAGAAAGGGAAAGAACATGCCCCAATGCCAATACCATCTCACCTATATAGTCTCATGAACTTCATCATCTGGAATGTAAGAAGAGCAAATAGTGTTGCCTTCAGAAGACAATGTGATACTATGGTGAATATACACAAGACTATATGTTAGTTCTATTAGAAATAAAAATATCTGAGCACCACTCTCTCACTGATGCCTTCAAATTTGATGCCCAAATTCAATCCTCTGCCAATGGCCAATCTGGAGGGATTGTTATAATATGGAATAAGAGTATCCCCAAGCTGGACAACATCTCTGTTACCCCCCAAGGTATCCATGTCATGGTGAAGGTACTCTCTGATCCTAATCCTTGGCTCTTTTCTGTAATCTATGTTAGCCTAGATTTCCATATTAGAACCACCATTTGGGAGAACCTCATTCAAAGCTCCTAAGCCCATAAGGGTAATTGGCTTATTGGAAGGGCATTCAATAAAATCCTCCAAGCTAGAGACAAAATAGGGGAAACCAGGTCAACCATACAAGACCCTCTCTTTTTAGAGACTGTATAAATCAATGTAGCTTGATAGACCTAGATTTTAAGGGTTGTAGGTACACATGGACCAACAAGAGGTATAAAAATAGGAACTAGTTGATTTTTGAACGACTGGATAGGTGCCTAGCCAATGACTCTTGGATTAAGGATTACCCTAAGGCTACTGTAACCCACTTCTCCAAGACCAAGTATGATCATTGCCCTCTTAACGTCTAGCTCAAACACACTATCTACATAAATCCTAGACCCTTTAGGCTTGAACGTATGTGGTGTAGACACCTCTCCTTTACTAACTTGGTTCACCAATGCTTTGATCCTCCTAAACCCCTCCTCAATGCTTTTCATATCTTCCAAAGAGAGGCTACTGTTTGGAATAAAAACACTTTTGGAAATATCTTTCACAAAATAAAAAGGATCCTAGCTAGGCTAGCTGGTATCCAAAAGTCCAATGCATACCACTCAACCCCTTTCCTCCAAGATCTAGAATCTCAGCTTCTCCTAGATTATAATAATCTTCTTAAACTTGAGGAAGAGTTCTGGCAAACCAAATCTAGAATAAGCTGGGTTAGTGAAGGGGATGCCAATACAAAGTTTTTCCACACTTTTACCATTAATAGAATAAGGAACAACAGAATTACTAGCCTGAAAGATGACATGGGTAACTGCCTTACTGATCCAGAAGCCATTGAATCCCATATTATTTCTTTCTACTAAAAAATTTACACCACTGGCCATAACAGCTCCCCAGCCTACCAAACTACTGAGCACCCTACTACCTCAATTCTCACTGAGTCTAAGAGCAGAACCCTTTTCTCAAACCTTAGAGATTCAGAAATTACCTAAGCCCTCAAAACCTTCAAGCCCATGAAGGCACCTGGACCTGATGGTGTCCACCCTCTTCTCTACCAAAGATATTGCAACATAGTTGGGGAGAAAACAACTAAGTTTTGTCAGGAAGTCTTTAGGACTGAGATTATTCTCCCCAAGAAAACACTACTCTTCTTTGCCCGATTCCTAAGTCTAGAAATGCTGACTAAGCCAAGGTGTAATTCCCCACAAAATCCTCTTCCAGTCTGAGCCTTAGAGCGTATTTGGTAAAGCAAAAATTTGAGTCAAAATGTTTCGAAAATATCCTCCCAAGTATGAAATACTTTGAATCATGTGGGAATCTATTTGAGCATGAATTAAGATCATAGAGTTCCCCTCACTTATGGACGAGTTGAAAAATTTTCTATCGTTCAAATTTTAGTGACCGTCAAAATTTAGGTCAACTTCAATTGACCATAACTCGTTGTATATGAAGAAATGAGTGGATTTATTTATATCAAATGAAAGATATTTTAATTATATTTCCAGCGATACCAATCTTTCCTAAATCTGATATCGGAGCAAAGAGTTATGCCCATTTTACTCCAGCATGTCAAGCTGGAAAACGGTGACGACGTTTCTGACGGGCTATCACATTTCTGACGACCTTTCTGACGACGTCGTCACATTTTGACGACATTTTTGAAGATGTCATTAGCCTTGGGCAGAAAATTCAAGGGCATTTTTTCAAGGGTATTTTGGTCATTTTCCACCTTTTTGAGCCTCTATAAATATGAGGAACCCTCATAAAAACCCTAATTTCTCCATTTCTCTTCCAATTCTCTAAAGAGAGAATATCTAGGGTTTCAATTCAAGAACCTTAATCCTCCAAAAATTCATCTATAAATCTTCAAGGTTTCTTCAAGAATCAAGTTTCTCATAGTGTGGGCTTCAAGAATTTATTTATTTCAAGTGTGGATAAAGTTTCAAGCACTAAAGTTCATCCAATTTCAAAGGTTAAGGTATGTAGATGTTGATTCTTGGGTCCCTTTCATCCGAGAAGCTCAAGAACCCTTTTTAAAACTAAAATATTTTTATGTTTATGAGTTGTTAATGATTTGTATGAGTTAAAATGGATGTTTAATGTGTTATTGAGTTTTGATTTATGTTTACCTGCAAAATTTATGACCTTTGACCCTAGTATGTGGAATTCATGTGATGTTTGTGATATACTCTCTTGAAGTTGTTTTTCCATGTGATGTGTTTATGACTTTTGGGTGTAGAAATGGTTGAATAAGTGAAGAACGTTCCCCATAGGTTTGATAAAGAACTTAGGTGAAGCATAAGGGCCACTATAGTATGTTGAATAGGAAACCCCAAATTGTGAGCTAGTCCATGTATGCCTTAGTGAGTGAAATATGCCAAGATAGTATGAAATTCCCAAGTAGGTGTAAAATTGGTCGTGTCTAATGGTTGTTGAAAGACCCTGGTGAACAAGTCGTGATATCATGGTTGTAAATTTCCTGATTTTGTGCTCTTTGATATATGCTAAGCTTTTAATACATGTCAAGTGGTTAGCAAGTAAATAGTGACGTGTTAGTATGAAGTTTTCCTCAAGTCAAGTAATATCCAAATACATAACAAGACCGATATAGGTATGAAGTACTTGATATAAGATCTCGTTGAATGGGGTATAATCTAATAGCATGTCTTCCTTAGGCTAGTATATGATAGTGAACCGATGTTGATGATCCTTAAAGGTTTGGACTGACCCTTTGGTGGTTGTGATGATGAATAGAGGTCTATGTTTCCTAAATACTTAATGCGATGTCCTAAGGATCTTGAGAGGGAAAGTATGTTATGATGTCCAACTACTTGAAGTTATTCTTTAACGATTGTGATAATACATGAATGATTGTAATGATGAATGAATGCTTGTAATGATGAATAAATGATTGTAGTAATGAATGGATGACCGTGATGATGCATGAATGATTTGTGATGAAGAATGATTATGTCTTACTTTTATGTTGTCGAGTCCTGGGGGTATTTATACCCAAAAATAGAGTTGTTGTCTAGAGCCTGTGTTAGTTTCTCGATAATTTCAATTGAGCCATGATTATCAGAACTCAGTGAACTGTAGAACTCTGTATCCTCAGACAAGTGTGAAGCTTAATAAAGCTCAGTAATCTCAGTTATCTCTGTAATCTCTGTATCGCAAGTAATCTAACCTCAGACTTGTAATCAGCTCAGTTCTAATAGTATTCAAGTCATTCAATCCTAATCTCAGAAGCGATTCGAGTAATCTATTCAAGATCTGTATCATCAGTCAGATACCATGATTCGATATCTTTTTTGTCAGATACAGAATCAAGTGATCTCAGCGTAACTTAGTTCGACCTTTTGAGTAATATGATCAGTGTCAGATTTAGTTCAACCAGTGTTCAGTTGAGAATTCAGTTCTAATTTTTTCAGTTGGGAGTAGAAACTAGCACCGAACGAGCTCAAGGATGGGATCTCACCTACTAGTTGAGGGTGTGATTCTTAGAAGCAATCCCTGTGCTCCAGAACTACGTAGCCAGCGTAGGTTGAGACATCACACCTGTTAGTTGAGGGTGGATGAAAGATATCATACCTACTAGATGAGGGTAGATGAGGTGGCTTGACCTGCTAGATCAGGGCTCCACCATTCTCGTTTGAGGACCTGCTAGATGAGGGTCACATAGAGTTGTCTTTATTAGTGGTGCGGTAATGACACCCTTCCAACTGGGCCACAGGTTGGACCCCACCTGTGGTAGGTCGGGGCATGTCGGTTAAGTGACTACTTCCCACAGTTTCAGTTTCAGATTCAGTCTCAGTTTCAGAATTAGTCTTCAGAAATTAAGACTGTCAGATACAGTCATCTATTATTGTGAGGAACTCAGATAATTCTATTGATTTATCGACCATCCCATCAGATAGACTTGGTCTCATATATAGTTATTTGATATTATAGTCAGAGATATGCTGTCAGACAGGCTTGATCACAGTATCAAATTTTTATTGAGTATTATAGTTGTCAAATTTAGATATAATCATAGTTCTTATCATTGATAAAGATTCCAAAATCATCTGTTAGAAAGGTTGATCTTTAATCCTGTCAGTCGAAAGCAGTAAGTCTAAGAATTCATTCATTGATGTAAGCACATCCAGATCCTCAGTTATCAGTATCAGATGAGTCAGTGATTCAGTATCTCAGTGTCAGTAGTGAGTTCAGTCTGCAGTAAAGTGGTATCTGAGTTTCAGTATCTAGAGTTGTGATAATTGTGTTCATGTTCTGTGCATTCATGTATGTGTTCTCATGTGGCATTTTCATGATTATTCAGTTTAGATATTGCGCATGCATGAACCCTTGCATTAGCCTACCCCGTCTACATACTCGGTACATTTTTGTACTGACGCATTTGCGCTATGATATTTTATTTGACACTATAGGTTCAGAGGCACAGGATTCAGTTTATCCTCAGCAGTTTGGTCCCAGTCAGCAGCAGTAGCAGTGAGTCTTTTTCTTTCGAGGACGACTCTCAGTTTACTACTATTGTTTCAAACTTTGTTTATTTTTTGTTGACGAAATTAGTTGGGGACATGTCCCATAAACTCCACAGTTCAGACGGATGTATTAGTATTTAGTTTTCAGCTTTGAGTATGTATAGATATGTTGAACCTTATGGCAAGTTTTTGTATTTTTTTCAGATATTATGCAGTGTACAGGTACAGATATAAAAAAAGGGTTAGCTTGTGGTCCTTCGGGTCCATAAGCACCGTGTGACGTCTCGGGATGGAACCTGGGGGCGTTACACAAGGATTTCAGACCCATTGCACTATGCAACACTATCTACAAACTGATCACTAAGATCATAGTCAATAGGCTAAAGCCTTTCCTAAACCATCTCATTGCCCCAACTCAAGCCAACTTCATTCCTAATAGGAGAACTGCTGACAATTCCATTATTATCCAAGAATATATCTCCCACTTCAACAAAATAAAAGGGAAGACCCCTAACATGATCTTAAAGATTGATCTAGAGAAGGCTTTTGATAGAATTGAATGGTCTTATATCAAGGATACCCTCTATTACTTCAACTTCCCCCCAAACCTTTCTAGGTTAATCATCTCCTGTGTCACTGGTTCTCTATCTCCATTCTCATCAATGGAGGGAAATCTGACCCTTTTTTACCAACAAGGGGTATAAAACAAGGAGACCCAATCTCTCCTTACCACTTTATTCTTTGTATGGAAAGATTGTCAAGAAATATTGATCTGGTTGTTTCCTCTAAACTTTGGTTCCCCATCAAAATAACTAACAAGGGACCAACCATCTCACACCTCTTCTTTGCAGATGACTTAATTCTCTTCTCAAGAGCCACCAATGAGGATTGCCATGCTATTCAAAACACTCTCACTTTCTTTACTGAACTATCTGGTCAAAGAATCAACCATGCTAAATCTAGAGTTATCTTCTCCACGAATTGCTCTACTGAAAAGGCTCAAGAATGCTGTAACACCCTTAACTTTCAAGCCAACCCCTCTTTTGGTAAATACCTTGGGTACCCCATCTTTTACAAAAGACCAAACTCTGGGGACTTCTAATTTATACTTGACAACATGAGGAACAAGTTGAGTGATTAGAAGTCTAAGTCTCTGAACTAGGCTGGAAGAACTAACCTGGCTAAATCTACCCTCTCCAGTATCCCCTTCTATATTATGCAATACATTAAATTGCCTGCCAAAACCACAGACTCTATAAATAGGATCATCAGGAACTTTGTTTGGGGCACTACAATTGATAAGAAGATACTGCACCTTGTGGGATGGGATACCATAACCAAACCCAAAACTGAAGGTGGATTGGGTATCCAAAGAAGTTAGATAAAAAATAATGCTCAATGCTCTCCTTACTGGCCTTGCTTGGAGACTCCACAGTAACCCTCACAATCTTTGGGGTAGAATCCTTACAAATAAGTACAAAATTCCTACCAGAAATAGCATGGGTGCCACAATAGTCTCCAGAACCTAGAAATGCATAACTACTGGATGGGCTAATACCATAGAGGGGCATAAATAGATCCCTAAAAGGGAACCAAAATCAAGTTCTTTGGGGACAGTTGGATCCCCCACCAATCCCCTATAAGAACAATGATTAAAGGCCCTCTTCAAAGAGAGGAGGAACATCTTACCATTGCTAACATCCACTCTAATGGAATTTGGCATCTCTAGGACTTATCTTTTGATCTCCCTATGGAGATAAAGATAAAGATCCAAAGCACTTTGATCCCCCATAACAGCAGTTAGGAGGATAAGCTTTTTTGGGGACTATCAACTAATGGTAGATTCTCCACCTCCACTGCCTACTCTCTGCTCAATAAAAACAACCATCACAATAGTGACACTAGTAGTGGTTTCAAGGATATCTGGCAAGCTAAATGCCCCAATAAGCTTAAATTCTTCCTATGGATTATGTCCCACCACAAGCTCCCTACCAGTCAACACTTGCACAGAATTGGTCTTCGCTTAAGCCCTCTGTGTCATTTCTGTGAAACTTATGAAGAGAGTAGTGACCACATTTTCTTTCATTATAAAAATACTCGGCTTCTTTGGGAAAGCATAGTTGCTCAATGCACTTTTAATCTTGCAATACCTCTTTCATCCCTTGGTTCTCATAACTGGAGAGGGATTTAAAAATCCCTCAAGACCAAGCCATTCAATAACTGGTTGAATTGAGACAACATCATCCCTTTCTGTCTTTGGGGAATCTGGCTAACTAGGAATAACAACCTTTTTAATGACAAAAAGGACAATATTTAGAGTGGGGATATTATCTCTCAGGTAATGGAATACCACCTCATCATTTCCAATCACCCCCAACAATCCTATACTACTATCTAAGTCACCTGGAAATCCCCCGAAAGAGGTATGTATAAACTAAACACTGATGCTTCAGTGTGCCTTTTAACGGGGCAAGGGGGACTAGGGGGTACCATTAGAGACCATAATGGGGACTGAATTGTGGGCTTCATGGAGCACAAAACCAATACCACCCCCTAGATGCAGAGCTACATGCTCTCAGGAGAGGCCTCAACATAGCAATCAACCATAATTTAACACCTCTACAAGTACAACTAGATTCCTTGGAGGCTATTCAGGCTTTAACTTTAGGGAACTTGCTACTTGATAATCTTACCACTGATTGCAGGTCAATGCTGGAGAGGGCCCAAGCAACCCATCCGGAGCATGTCTTCAGGGAAGGGAACAAAGCGGCTGACCTATTAGCCAAAGCAACTAGAAATGAAGTAGTGCAAGGGAGCCTTAAGATTCTACCAGTTCCTCCTGTGTTTGAATTAGACATCATAGATACAGACAAATCAGGAACTATGTATTCTAGGAAACTTCGTGTTTGTAATCTACTTTCTAATAGCCAAGCCTTGGCTGAACAATCTTTTGATGCCCCACCGGTTAGCTTTGTAACTTAACAACGCTAGTCTATTCTAATATATGCCCCCTTTGCACCCAAAAAAAAAAAAAAAGGAAGTTCAACGTGACAATTTAATGTCATTGAAAAAAAACTGAGAGTATTATAATCTTTAAAATATTTTACAAGCTAAAGTTGGTTAGGTAGACTTGTTATTTGTGTTTTCTTATTTGGACTTCCGCAACAATTTTTTAAAAAATCCACTTTTTTCCATCGAATTATAAATCATGCTCTAATAAAATCTCCACTTTGTTTTATTAAATTATAAATCATATCCTAATAGAATATCAATGAATACTGTGGGGCTCATTGAACTTTTCTAAATCTAAATATTAAGGAATAACTAAGTAATTTAAAAAAAAAACATAATTTATATTAATTTATTATAATTAGATTTTAAAACTAAATAAGTGTTATATATTTCTTTTTACTTGTCTCTTAAACTACAAATT
>NW_025888777.1:0-25536 GCF_002878395.1 Capsicum annuum | reverse complement strand
TTTTTAATAATTTGGATCCTCAATGCAATTTTTTATTTTTATTTTTTTAAAAATTTTATAATTATTTTTTAATAATTGGATCCTCAATCCCATTTTTATTTTCATTTAAAAAAACTTATTTTTAATTTTATGTTTAAATAAATTTATAATTATTTTTTAATAATTTGTTTTTTTATTTTATAATTTCTTTTTAATAATAAATTTTTTATTTTTATTTTTTAAATAAATTTATAATTATTTTTTAATATATTGAACCCACAATGCCAGGTGTCAGCTTCCAATTGATCGTTTTTGCCACATCAGCGTGTGTGTGCAACACACACTTCAGCCTATAGCTGATTAGGAAAAAAATGTCCAATTAAAACAAAATTTGGAGGGTTTAGGGGTTTGATAGGTACAAGTCTTAGTTTAGGGGCCTAAGTAAATTTTTGAGACAAATTTGAAGTCATATCAATGAATTTGACCTTTTACTTTTGTGAGGGATAAACATAATTTATTATTATATAACGTTTGTAGTTAGATATTATTGTATATAGATAACATAAATGAAGTAGTATTGATTAAGCATACTATTCCTATGAGTTGTTTGCAATTGAAACTTTGAGTGTTAACTACCCGTTGACTTGTATTCATTTTCACCATCTCAAACTCAAAGCAACAATTTTAATGTTTCATTATGGCAAACTTGATATATAAAATACATTGTACTCAAATAGATTTATTCGTTCAATTCGATATCTTTTAAATTTATTTTTCTAAAATTAAAAACCTACCAAACTTATGATTCTAATAGTAACTAGTTTGATACAATTAATTCGGCTCGTAACATCTTTAGAATCAATTATAAAACTGAAAAATATCAGTGGCTAATGACAAATGTTGTTTATGTGGTGATGATAAAGTGAAGACGCAACTGCATTTATTCTCAGAATGCAGTTGGACAAATAAAGTGAAAAATGAATTAGAAATTTGGTCTGGGGTTACATCACATGGGAAGGAGGTGGCACAATGCTTAAGCTGAATTAAGGAGAGGCACTAGAAGTAATTCAAAAAGGAGGTAGCTGTTGTTATTTTGGCTGCAAAGATATATCACACTTGGTGAGCGCGAAATTGAAAGTTGTTTAGAGAGATAGTTGTACATACAGAGAGTGCTATGACATAGATTAAGAAGAAGATAGTTGGAAAAATGGAATACTTGAAACACATTAGGAAAGTTGGGAGATATAGATATTTACTTTAAAAGTTTTGTAACTAGATTGATGTCTTTGGTTAAGGTTTAGGGAAGATAGTACTGATGACTTCCTCCTAAAGTGCTCTATAGGTGTAATTTTTTTTATTGTTAATGGTAATTCTTCACAGTTTATCAAAAAACACATGGCTAATTTACCGTAATATTCCTATTAAATGATGTTTACTTTTTAATTTGAAGAAAAAATAATTAATGCAAAGGGTAAACATGAAAAAAAAATTGTCTATTCTTGAAATGACAAGTAAAATGAGAAATTAAATTAGAAAATTTAAAATAAGTAAAATAGGACGGAGGGAATATATCTCTGATAATTGAGAATTTAGAATTTATTTAGAATATCAATACAATGTATAATATACTACTCCTTCCGTCCCATTTTACCCGTTCCAAATTTTCTAATATGGTGTCCCATTTACTCGTCAAGTTTTTACTTATCGAGAAAAGACAATTTTTTTTTTTTTTCATATTTTACGCTTTGCATTAATTACTTTTTCTTTAAATTAAAATGTAAACATCATTTAATAGGGGTACTATGGTAAACTAGCCATGTTATTTATTATTTTTCTTAATAGTTGTATCATCCCAATTTGGGAAGAGTAAAATGGGACGGATAGGAATTTATGAGAATTTTAGGAATTAGCGTTGAATAATCAATATACACCAAGTTCAAACGTTATTAATGCCTATAAATAGTGAAAATTTGTGAAACAACTGCATCAAGTTCTTCAATATCCACTAATTACCAGCTTTTTCTGAACTCTTCACTGCACTTTGAAGGTACTCTTAGCTTTGTTCTTTCTCTTTAGCTCTTTATATTGTAATAATGTCTTTATTTGTATATTGTGTGGCTACGTTGCTGGTGATTCTTTTTCAATGTGCTTTCAGGCTGACAAGAAGAGAGTTTTATAAATTGAGATTGAATTTGTTTATCTAATTGCTAATCTATGTTTATCAGATGTCAGGCTGTTCAAGTTACCATTTGCTTTCACTAGCAGTACTCTTACTGCTAGTACCGATTGATGGAAATTCACAAGCTCATTCATCGACAGCGGGCAGGATGAAATCTGCTGTTTTTCATTCGCCAAACTTTGTGCTGACACCTGGATTAGTATCTAACAAATTTTACTACAACATTGATTTTCCCAAAGGCCATATTGCTGTAAAAGATTTTTATGCTGAAGTTGTTGATGAGGCAGGGCATTCTGTACCCTTACATGAAGTATACCTTCACCATTGGATTGTAGTAAGATATAATCAACGAAAAAGTAACCTATCAGATATGGTTGTTCATGGCAACTCAGGAATGTGTGATGGGCTTTTTGTTCAGCATTTTGGTCTTGGATCTGAGACGCGAAAAACAGCAACATATACTCCTGACCCTTATGCTATTGTAGTAGGTGATCCAGCGGACGTGCCTGAAGGATACCAGGAGAGGTGGTTGATCAATTTACATGCCATTGATACGCGTGGGGTTGAAGATAGATTTGGATGTATTGAGTGCAGGTGTCATCTTTATAACATCACAAAGGATGAGAATGGTAGAGATATAAAACCAGATTACTTTGGAGGCTTGTCATGTTGCCCTGATAAATCTAGATGCAGGTTGAGAAGAGGATTCAGGGGTCCTAAGAGAACTTTCTACCTGAGGTACACTGTGAAGTACGTTGATTGGGACGCGACCTCCATTGTGCCTGTTAGAGTTTATATATTTGATGTCACAGATGGATGGAAAAAGCCTGTAAACCCAACGGCTGTGGCAAAACATCCGTGTCAGGTGTGTGTAGATTTCCTCTACTATATGCTGTATTGTTTCTTAATCTATCTAAATTTATGTTATCCTTGAGTTAATCTATGTGCCTTGGACTATACATGTCCTTGCTAGATGTTAGTGTCTCTAGTAGTTGTGCAGTTTTGGAGAATCTGACCCCGAGTGCAATGACATATATGGTGTGTCCAGGCAACATAGGCCTTAATACAGGACAATGCCGCGAGCAAAAGATATATATATCTTTTTTTCATAGAGCAATTTATTTTAGCTCTTTGTTACCTTGTTCTGCCTGGCTAACACTTCAGGCAATCCTAAATGCAGCTTGAATACGAAGTGGAGCCATGTTCTGCAAATGAAAATGTTCGCGGTTGTACTCATGTAAGACATTTAAGTGTGCCCTTTCCCAATGGCGGGGATGTCATATATGGAGTTGCTCACCAACATAGAGGAGCAATTCGTTCAGCCCTTTACGGAGAGGTACACCGAGTTACTTGTTACCTTATGTTCCTTCTTATGTTTGTCTACTTTTTAGTTACCTAATTGTATTGATTGTTTTCGTTTTAATTGAACTAGGATGGGCGCGTCTTATGCTCTTCTAAGCCGATCTATGGCAAAGGAAAAAGTCCAGGAAATGAAGCTGGTTATGTTGTTGGGATGTCTACTTGTTATCCTAAACCTGGTTCTGTCTCGATCAGAGATGGGGAGATGGTTACTTTAATTGTAAATTATAGCAATGCTAAAAGGCATTCTGGAGTGATGGGGGTGTTTTATATCTTGGTTGCTGAATCATTACCAAAGCCTAATTTTGTTCTGAATTCTTTTGATGGAGTATGAGATTTAAGTGTTTGACCTTTATGTAACAGTTATTTTATACTATAATAATATCTCTCTATAATAATCATATTTTTTTTTTGGATGCAACATCTCATGTTATGTCATATTACTTTCTCCATTTTAATTCTTTCCACGTTTCAAAATAGTTGATTAAAAACATATTTATAAAGGATTTATTTGTTAATAGAACTTTATTAATTATATTTTTAAAATATAAATTTAAGTATATGCTTTGTTTAATCAATTTATTTTTGTAAAACGAAAATAATACAAATATACCTCGAACTATAAAAATTGGTACATATACATTCTCGTGGTTAATGATTTGAGTTGTAGATACCCCTTACCTTAATGAAAGGATACTATCAAGATATTATTCCTTGACATTTTTTTTAAGTTTCATTTATCCAATTAATTAAATTAACCCAAATTAAATCCCACAATCTGATCAATTGCCCGACCTGCTGCACCACCCGTACCATGGAATGTTCAGAAGACCCAAACAAAAAACCACGCGTTTGTCTCTCACTTTCTTTTCCCTCTGTCTCAGTGATTGGAAATTATGCTCCCATGGAATATTATGCTCTAGCTACTTGAGCTGTTAAGCAAATATGGGATCCCAGCAGTATTGGAAATCAACCATTAATTCTGAAGATGAATACCTGAATCATATTAAAAGAATGGAAAGAGCCCAAACATGCACCCTGATGTTCCTCTCTACCCAAACATCTTCGTTGTTTCAAAAAAAAGTTATAAAGGGCAAAAGAACAATACCGCAGAGTCACAGACAATTCAGTACAGGTAATAGAATAACCATCTCCAGAGATGGACATACACTGAATCAAAGAGAGAGAGGAAGAAAGAGGGAGACGCATGTTTTTTTATTGGGTCTCCGGAACATTCCATGGGACGGGTCGGGTCGTGCGATTTAATTTGGGTTAATTTAATTATTTAACATAAATAAAATTTTAAAAAAAGGTCAACGAATAATATCTTGACACGTGTCCTATCGTTAAGGTGAGGAGTATATACAGTCCAAATTATTAATGGCAAGACAAAAAGTATAACGAGGAATATATATATACCATTTTTCATCGTTCAGAGATATATTTATGGTCATCCGTTTAAACTTATATGTTATTTGTTTAATTTGTTAAACTTTCCTACTTAACGTTATCTGATGCAACTCCTCGTGGAGAATTACTTCAAGGATACTAATCTAACCTTTTTTCCTCAATTGTAGACAACCTTGTTTACGTGCACAATAATATGTTTTAATGAAGTATATTTTTTTCGTTTCGATCGCTATTAAAGTATTAAAAGAGATTTTATGAAAATAATAGATTATCACCGTATTATTATTTATGCGGTGTCAGGGTTTATCAGAAACAACCTCTCTATTTCATCTGAAGTAATAGCATCAACTACATATACTTTACCCTCCTCAGATTCCAAAGTCAAATGTAAATATTTGTGTTTCCACTTTTACAAGTGTTTATTTGCTTTGGACGTCGAACTCGAAGATCATAGCACTTTTTTGAGAGTTTGGATTGGGTGCTCAATATAGCATTATGTCAAGGCATTTCCTTTTAAGTTGTCTTTGATTAATTTTTTTTAAACAAAAATTAGCCCTAATAACTCCGCCCAGTGAATTCGCTTATAAAAAATAAAACTTATTACAAACAAGTTTATTTATTCCAAATCATCTATAGATAGTGTGAAAGCAACTAGTTTAAAAGCAGATATATGAGCAAGTCATGAAGTCAAGACCTTGACCAAACCTACTTTGACTCATCAGTCTTGCGTTTGTGAACTTGTTCACAACGAATTGACTGCTATAGTATAATCACACTTAAAATTGATCTAAAATCAGATTTCATATGTTCATAATAAATCAACTTATTTACCCTATGTTAATTATATTTTACCTTTTTATTTGTTTCTAATTTTTGATTCTCCTATATATATGTTACCTCAGTTATTGATTTTTCACATTCTGAGTTTTTACTCTTTTAAAGTGAAAAAAGTGATCAAATCTTTGCTTCAAGAGCTATATCAGGTAACGATCTGTCTACTCATATATTTTTTTCCTCTTGGTGCATGGTTTAACCTACTTTTTTATGTTTGCTAATCTATGTTTATCAGATGTTAGGCTGTACTGTTTACCATTTGCTTTCACTAGCAGTACTCTTACTGCTAGTACCAATTGATGGAAATTCACAAACTGAAACATCAACAGCAGGCAGGATAAAATCTGCTGTTTTTCATTCACCAAAATTCGTGCTGAAGCCTGGATCAGTTGCTAACAACTTTACTACAACATTGATTTACCTAAAGGCCATATTGCTGTAAAAGATTTTTACGCCGAAGTTGTTGATGAGGCAGGGCATTCTGTACCCTTATCTCAAGTTTATCTTCACCATTGGGTTGTTGTAAGATATAATCAACGAAAAGATAACCTATCGGAGATTATCGCTAATGGCAACTCAGGCATGTGTGATGATGGGGTTCTTATCCAGCATTTTGCGCTTGGATCTGAAACGCGTAAAACATCAACATATATTCCTGACCCTTACGCAATCGAAATTGGTAATCCAGCGGACGTACCTGAAGGATACCAAGAGGGATGGTTGATCAACTTACATGCCATTGATAAGCGAGGGACTGAAGATAGATTTGGATGCATTGAGTGCAGATGTCATCTTTATAACATCACAAAGGATGAGACTGGTAGAGATATAGAACCAGATTACTTTGGAGGCTTGAAATGTTGTCGTGATAAAACTAGATGCAGTTTGAAAGAAGGGTTCAAAGGTCCGAAGAAAGCCTATTACCTTAAGTACACTGTGAAGTATGTTGATTGGGATGCGGCCTCCATTGTGCCGCTCAAGGTCTATATTTTCGATGTCACAGATTCATGGAAAAGGCCTGAAAACCCGACAGCTGTGGAAAAACATCAGTGCCAGGTTTGTGCAGTTTCCTTTCCTATGAAGTGTTATTTCTTACCCTTATCTAATTTATGTTACCATTGCCTTGCTATAGATTCTCCAGGAGTTCAATTTTTGAGAATCTGACAGGAGTGCCACAACATTAGGCCTTAAATAGATATTGTTCATGTTCTATGCACACCTATTTGTACACAAGACTTTCTCATGGACCAATCATATATTTCTCACTCATCAATTCGATTTTAGCTGTGTACTTCCTGTTTCTATTTCTCTAACAGCTCAGGCTATTCCCTGATTTCAGATTGAATATCAAGTGGAATCATGTTCTGCAGATGAAAGTGTTCGCGGATGTACTCATGCAAGAAATATTACTGTTCCTTTTCCTGTTGACGGAGATGTCATCTATGGTGTTGCTCACCAACATAGAGGATCAATTCGTTCAACCCTCCATGGAGAGGTACTTTGAGCTACTTATCTTGTCTACGTTCTAGTTAACATGGTTGTATTGATTGTTTGCGTAATACTTGAACTAGGATGGGCTCATCATATGCTGTTCTAAGCCGATCTATGGGAAAGGAAGGAGTCCTGGAAATGAAGCTGGTTACGTCGTAGGGATGACTACTTGTTATCCTAAACCTGGCTCTATCAAGATTAGGAAAGGAGAGATGGTTACTTTTGTGGCAAATTATAGCAGTGTCAAAAGGATTGGTGGAGTGATGGGGGTGTTCTATATCTTGGTTGCTGAAACATCACCAAAGCCTGAATTTGTCCTGAATTCTACAGTTGGGTTAAGATTATAAGTGTAATTGTTATTGGCAACTTGTGCTGGCAGACCTTTGTGTAACAGTTATCTTTATATAACAATATTTCTCTATAAAATATTTGTCATTTGTGGATGCGATCTTTCGTATTACTATTCGGATCTTATTAATGATGTCTTAGAACTCTAAATTTGACTATTGCTATAGTATCTTAATATTGAGGGTAGAAAGGATAAAATATAATAGAATTTCTTGATTTTATAAATTGAATTAGTGAATTGAAACAGTTGCTTTTACTATGGAGGTAGTACTCCCTTTATTCCATATTAGTTGTCGAGTTTCTCTATTACACATCTTTTAAAAAATCATAAATAAAAAGGGTTATTTTACCCTTTAGAAACTTTTTTTGGTCTTTACAAAAAAAGAGAAAAATGTTACACTTTGGAAAAGACTTAATTGCTAGAGTGACTGTGAAAAATGTAACGAATTCTATCTATTTTTTAAATTAACAAATAATTTGGGACAAACATATATAATAAGGTGGAAAACTAATGTGTAATAGATGGAATAATTCTGTATATTTTAGTGTATTTATTTGTACATTTGTATAGCTATAACGCTAGCGGTAATTTTTCAACTATCTTTTGGGTTGATAAAAATTGGATTTTATAAATTGGGACTGAAATTATTAAAAAAAGTTAAGGTGAAAATCTTATTTAAGAAGTATCAAACAAAAATTATTCTATCTCAAGAAGATTTATTTGATTTGACTTTGAAGATAGTAGCACCTGGTAAGAGCTTGGATTAGGTGTTCGATATAAATTATAATATCATGCTAAGACATTTCTTTTAAAGTTTTCTTTCTTTCTTTCTTTCTTTCTTTCTTTATTTTTTTTAAAAAAACTAGCCTTAGTGTTTATTCAAAATCATCTATAGATAGTGTGAAAGCAAGTATACGATCAACAAAAGTAGTCAGGACTTGGCCAAAAATATGTAACCTACTTCGACTCATCAGTCTTGGGTGTGAACTTGGCCATAAAGAATTAACAGGTTATACTTGTCTTGGCTGTGTGAACTTGTCCATAAAGATTGGTTACAGTATAATCGTACCTAAAATCAATGCAAAATCAGATTACATTTGTTTATAATAAATTTGACTTATTTTTCTGATGTTTATTATTTATTTATTTATTTCTAATTTATGTTCCTCCCATATATATATGTAAACCCAGTGATTGATTTTTCACATTTTGAGTTTTTACTCTTTTACGGTGGAAAAAGAGTAAATCATTGCTCCAAACGTCATATCAGGTAGCTCTATTTTAAATCTTTGCTCGAAAAGTCATATCAGGTGGCTCTGTGAGTAGATATCTTCCTCTCGTTTATTTAAGTGCTAAATTCTTGATTTGTACTCCTTTCATGTTAAATAATCTATGTTTATTAGCTAGTATGCGGTTATGGTTTTGACCTTTCTCCTGACCATGCTTAGTTTGCTTTGTGCACCGAGCTAAGAGTATTTTTTGGCTTGCTTGTCTATGTTTACCAGATGTCAGGCTGTTCAAATTACCATTTGCTATCACTAACAGTACTCTTCCAATTGATGGAAATTCACAAACTCAGTCATCAACTGTAGGCAGGGTGAAATCTGCTGTTTTTCCATTCACCTAAATTTGTGCTGAAGCCTGGATCAGTTGCTAACAACTTCTACTACAACATTGATTTCCCTATAGGCCATATTGCTGTTAAAGATTTTCATTCTGTAGTAGTGGATGAGGCAGGGGACCCTGTACCCTTGTCTCATAATTATCTTCACCACTGGATTGTTGTAAGATATAATCAACGAAGAGATAACCTATCGGAGATAATCGCTAATGGAAACTCAGGCTTGTGTGATGGGGTTCTTATGCAGCATTTTAGGCTTGGATCTGAAACACGTAAAACAGCAACTTATATTCCTGAGCCTTATGGAATTGAAATTAGTAATCCAGTGGACGTACCTGAAGGATACCAAGAGGGATGGATGATCAATTGCATGCCATTGATACGCGTGGGGTTGAAGATAGATTTGGATGCACTGAGTGCAGGTGTCATCTTTATAACGTCGCAAAGGATGAGAATGGTCGAGATATAGGACCAGATTACTTCGGAGGCTTGAAATGCAGCCCTAACAAAACCAGATGCAGGCTGAGAGAAGGGTTCAAAGGTCCGAAGAAAGCCTACTACATGAAGTACTCTGTGAGTATGTTGATTGGGATGCGGCCTCCGTTGTGCCTCTCAAGGTTTATATTTTCGATGTCACAGATCCATGGAGGAGAAAGCCTGGAAACCGAGACAGCATTGGTAAAACATCAATGCCAGGTGAGAGCAGTTTCCTTTTCCATAATGTGTTACTTTTTAGTTTATCTAAATTTATGATACCTTTGGCATAATCAGTGTTGCTCAGACTAAAAAAGCCATTAGCTGAACATTCTCCGGAAGTAGTGTAATATCATTTTTGGAAAGTCTGAACAACAAAGATCTTATATTGATATTGTCATGAACACAAGACTTTCATGTGGATGAGTGAGATAATTTTTGTTCATAGATCAATTCTGTGTTGGCTCTTTGCTACCTGATTCTGTATGGCTAACAACTCATGCAACTTCCTGATATCAGATTGAATATGCAGTAGAGCCATGTTCTGCAGATGAAAATGTTGGCGGTTGTACTCATGCAAGAAATATAACCGTACCTTTTCCTATTGATGGAGATGTCATCACCTATGGTGTTGCTCACCATCATAGAGGAGGGATGCGTTCAACCCTCCACGGAGAGGTACTCTGAGCTACTTATCATGTTATGTTCCTCTGATTTCTCTCTACTTTCTTGTCCGCATTGTGGTATTGATTGTTTTCGTTAGAATTGAACTAGGATGAGCGTGTCATATGCTCTTCTAAGCCGATCTGTGGTAAAGGAAAGTCCGGTAAATGAAGCTGGTTACGTCGTAGGGATGTCTACTTGTTATCCTAAAAACCTGGCTCTATCAAGCTTAGGGAAGGAGAGATGGTTACTTTAGTTGTAAATAATAGCAGTGCCAAAAGGCATGATGGTGTGATGGGGGTGTTCTATATCTTGGTTGCTGAAACATCACCAAAGCCTAATTTTGTACTGAATTCTACAGTTGGATTAAGATTATAAGTGTAATTGTTAATGGCAACTTCTGCCGGCAGACCTCTATCTAACTGCCATCCTATATAACAATCTCTCTATAACAGTTATGTTTTGTGTGGATCTGGTATATCTTCCATGTTATGTCATGTTATTCCTTCCGTCTCAATCTGTTTGTCTGGTTTAACTTAACATGGAATTTAAGAACATAAAGAGGAATTTTATTAATTATAAATTATCTAAATGGTGGGAAATGAATAACACTTAATAGCAATGGTAAAGTGGATACAGAATAATAAATTATCTCCTAATTTTCAAACTGAACAAGCAAAATTAGACAATTGATTTTAATATGTAAGACAAGTAAAGATGAAGAGAGAACAACAATAAGAAAGTGGATAAATATATTTATACGAGATTTCAAAATAAGACAACCAAATGAGGAAGGAGTTTGGGCATGAAACTGATGAGTGATAGTTTAGATATGAAACTCACACTCCTAATAGTTTAAGTGTAAAACTCAAAAAATAGTTTGAGTGTGGTTTTGCTACTTCGCTTTCATCTTATAGCCTGGTTGGCTAAGCTTATTTTTTTTCAAAAGTGCTTATTTTAAAAAATTGAGGTGTTTGGCTGAGCTCTGGCCGAAAGTAGTAGTTGTAGTTTTCATAAGCTAAAAAACATAGCTTGTTCCCAAAAAACACTTTTGAGAAAAAATACGTTTAAAAGTTTGATCAAATACTAATTGTTGTTCAAAAAGATTTTTTAAAACTTATTGGTCAAACACAAATTACTTCTTCCAAAAGTACTTTTTTGAAATGGACTTTTAAAAAAAAAGAGCACTTCTATATACATACTATTAATCTGTATGATCCAAAATCAGATTTCATTTGTTTATGGTAAATGATGAACTTATTTCTCCTATGGTAACTTACTTTTTTTTTTTTTAATCTTTTTTTGAATCTGTTACTATATTTTGTTTCTCCTATATATATAAAAACCCAGTTATTGAATTTTCACATTCTGAGTTATTACTCTTTCGCAGTGGAAAAAGAGTGACTCGTTGCTCCAAGAGCCATATCAGATAATTCTTGTCTTCTCATAGATTTCTTCTTCTGATTTATGTGCTAAGACGCTTGATTTTTACTCCCTCCATATCAAAGTATCTTGGTGGTTTGGGCCACAAGTGATAAAAGAGTTTTAAAATGAAGTGTAGGTGATACAAGTCTTAATTATTAGGTGGAGATAATAATTACTTTATTATGGATTAAGAAAGTTGAAAAAGTTTGAAAATAACTCATAAGTTTTTAAATTTATACTTTGATCCAAATGTTAGCCTATATAACGAAAAACGGAGGAAAAAAAGGTGCCTTTCTCTCTCTTCTCACCCATTATTGTTTTCATTCTCTTAGCGATTTTGGTTGATACTGTTTACGAGAAAGTAGAGAAAAATTAGAGGAACATAACATAAGTAGGCACAGAGTACCTCTCCATGGAGGACCGACTGAACTGTTAATTAATGCTTCAAAAGCTTTCAATTAGTTCCTGGTTTTTAGCTAGTAGTTTAGTTCAGTTAGTTAGCATAATAGAAGTAGCGGGCATGTTTATCCACTAATCTTTTAGTTGCTTATTTTTTAGCTAATACTAGTTGGTTGTAAGCTTATTTAATAGGCCACTGCTGTAGCTCTTTTAATTGCAATCGAACAACTTTTGATAAATACTCTTTTTGTTTTTTACTTCTCTTTTATATCCCAACAATATTTTTGGTATTAGAGCAAGCAACAATAAAAAAAACTGGGCGATAAATTGAGAGCAGTCCATGGCAAGCAACAATTTCAACTCATCTTCTCAGCCCCTAATTCCAATATTTAAAGGGGAAAAATATCATCTTTGGAGCCTCAAAATGAAGACAATGTCCAAGTCCCAAGAGCTATGGAATTTGGTGGAGAGGGATTATGTTGAGCCAAATCCGACACCGGCTCAACCTAGCGATCAACTACGGTAGACTCGCAAGAAAGATGCAAAGACACTATTTCTCATCCAATCGGCAATGGATGATGAAATTTCCCCCCGATTTGCAACTGCAACAACCTCCAACCAAGCATGGGAAACTCTGAAGCAAGAGTATTTGGGCGACAAGAAGGTAATTACTGTGAAACTACAAACACTTCGTCGTGAGTTTGAAAATTTGGCCATGAAAGATAAAGAGTCTGTGCAGGAATATATGTCTAGGGTATCTTGAGTTGTTAATCACATGAAAACATATGGTGAAAATGTTAATAATAAAACTGTCGCGAGTAAAGTGTTGAGAAGTCTAGCAAAAGGCTTTGACCATGTTGTTGCTGCAATAGAAGAATCTAAGGACCTTTCTACTTATGATTTTGATGAATTAATGAGTTCATTGTTAGCCCATGAAGTTCGTATTAGTAGGTTCTACAAAAAGGTGGAGGAGAAAGCTTTTCAGGCAAAAGGAGAGTCTTTTCACAAAGGAAAATCAAAATATTTAGGTGGCCGAGGCAGAGGACGAGGTGGTTACCGAGGTCGAGGTTGTGAAAACGGCAAAGGAAGAGGTCAATTTGGTGACAACAGGGGCGAATATACGGTAGACGGTGGGGGTTCCCAGAAACCCCCACCTACTACCGTAAGGCTTATAATTACATTGGAAAAATTCTCAATGAGTTCAAATATTAATAGGAAGGAACTCATAACAAAGTAATGTGATAACTTAGTGGTAGGAGGGGCAAACTTGAGATGATGCCATATTGCCCTTGGTTATGAGTTCAAACCTAGATATTGCAAGAAGTTGGGCCACATAAAAGTTAATTGCTGGACCAAGCAGAGGGACGACCAAAAGCAAGCAAATTTCACAGAGGAAGTTGAAGAAGGAAGTAAGTTATTCGTGACTCAATCTTCTACCGATGATGGCCCTAATGGAGTGTCATTCATGGACAGTGGGTGCTCAAACCATATGTACGGAATGAGGTCACTGTTTAAAGAACTTGACAAATCCCAGAAAATTGAGGTACAACTTGGAGACAACAAGCCAATGAAGGTTGAAGGGAAAGGTACAATTGCTATCAAAACCACCCAGGGTAATGTAAAAATCTTACATGATGTGTAGTGGCTTTCTTTCCGCTTTGACTTGCCTTCCTTATCTTTCATCTGGACCTGCATGTGTTCCATGACTATGTTCCTAATTTGGCTCATAATCTGTTAAGTGTTGGGCAATTGATAACTGGTGGTTACTCTATTTTGTTTGATGATTATGGTTGCACTATTTATGATAAAAAATCTGGGCAAAATATTGTAACCATTTCCATGACACAAAATCATAGGTTTCTTTTAGAAGTATCTAGTGTGCAAATCTCTGCTTTAGTTGCGAAATCTAGTGATACTAGTTTATGGCATCTAAGGTATGGACATCTATGGACATCTGAATATTAAAGGACTGAAATTGTTGGGTCAAAAGAATATGGTTGTTGGGCTACCTAAAATTGATGGTCTTGATTTATGTGAAGGGTGTGTCTATGGAAAGGCAAAGTAGAGTCTCATTTCTCGTAAACGAGGCTTGGAGGGCTTCAAGTTGTCTTGAATTGGTGCACGCTGATGTTTGTGGTCCGATGAGTATTGAATCCTTAGGTGGAAGTCGATATTTTTTGTTGTTTACTGATGATTATAGTCGAATGAGTTGGGCTAATTTCTTGAAGTTCAAATCTAAAACCTTTGAGAATTTCAGGAAATTCAAGGCATTAGTAGAGAAGCAAAGTGGATGTTCTTTAAAGGCTCTCCGTTCGGATAGAGGTGGTGAATTCACTTCTAAAGAATTTGAAAAATTTTGTGAAAAAGGTGGTATTCACAGGGAGTTGACAACACCATGCATACCGGAGCAAAATGGAGTGTTCGAATAGAAGAATCGAAGAGTGGTTGAAATGGCTCAAACCATGATGAAAGAAGCAATACTTCCAATGAAATTTTGGGCAGAAGCAGTGGCGGCGATGGTGTATCTTCTCAATATCTCAACAACAAAGGTAGTCATGAATCGAACTCTATATGAAGCTTGGAGGTGCAGGAAGCCACGGGTAAGCCATCTAAAAGTTTTTGTTTGTTTAGCACATGCTTTGGATACTTCTCCATCTCGTCTCAAACTTGATGTGAAATAAAAAAAATATATTTTTGTGGGTTATAGTCCTCAATCCAAATCATATAAATTGTATAACCCGAAGAGTGACAAAGTTATTATAATCAGGGATGTTAGGTTTAACGAGGTAAGAAGTTGGGCTTGGAATGATGGAGTTACTTCGGGACCAATAGGTTCTTTAGTTCCTGATGATGTACCCGAGTCACCTGTTGCTGAATAATCAGCACCAGTAACATCTGAAATAATTGAAGAATCTTAGCAGAGCCAAGTTCAATTAGAAGATCAACAAGAGATAGAAAACCAAATCCCAGATACTCTAACAATATATATATTTCTTGTAGATTTTCTCTTCTTGTTTTAGATCCCATTTATTATGTAGAAGTAGCTAAAAAATAAAATTGGTAGCAAGGCAATCGTGGAAGAAATCAAAGCTGTTGAAAAGAATGAAAACTGGGAATTAGTTAATTTACCAGAAGAAAAGAACGTTATTGGCTTGAAATGGGTGTATCACACAAAGTACTCTGCTGATGGATCGATTTAGAAGCATAAAACTCGTGTCACGACTCAAACTAGGGCCTGGCCATGATGGACATCCCGAATCATGAAGGCCCGGGCATCCTACTCTATCTGGTAATCATGCACAACATTCACATAATAAAATGAGATGCGAAAATATAATCTGATATCGGAACATGGTCATACTCTGGATTTAGTTTAACAATAAGGAATGAAATTCTAACTCAAATAAACAACATCTGGAACAGTCTGCGAAATCTCTACTACATGATAATCTGACTACTATCTGAAAGCTGGGACAAGGCCCCGAGTAGACCAAAACAATGGAATAACATAATCTGAAATAACAGGCCTTCTGGAACAAAGAAGGCTCACTAATGCACAGATCACTTCTCTATGGGATACTCTACTGATTAGCCGAACCCTTAGACTGAGCCTCCGAACCTGGGATATAGGGGATCAAACAGATGTACTGGTAGCTGAGCAAATCCAAAATAATAATTTATATTCAACATATATGAGAGCAATTTAAAAATAGTTCATAAACATATCATATAGTAAGAAATCTCATGGGCATTTCTGAAAGACTCTGAAAGAAAATCATCTGAACTCTGAGACATTCTTTGTTTTACTTCTGCGCTAGGTGGTATACCCTACAACTCTGAAATTCCATGGGCCATATGGAATCCGCCATTGACTCGGCGGCGAAGCCTCCAACCCAAGTGTGCCGCAAGGGTTGGAGTCTCTGACTCTGCTACGCCACACGGTCATCGCCAGCGTAAAAATAATATACCCGAATTGGTAAATCACAGTTTTAGGATAAGAGTTACTTGAACTCTAGCCCTCTTCAGGCAACTACCTAACTCTCTTTATGCCCATTTTTAACTTTTTAAGACATGCATTCTCTGAAAAATCTAACTCTGTTATGGCATACATTTATATGGTATCATCATACCATTGACTTGTAAGTCACATTTCTGAGCCATTATTAACATATAATAATCTCTGTTTCAAAACGTAAATCTGGGACCATCATGTCAATAAATCATTTCAAGAAGCTCTTTCTTAAAGCTCATGTAAACATATGCAAGAAACTCTCTTTTTCACCATTTCAAATACACAAGGTGGTCATGTCAAAGATATCAACTATGCAATTCTTTCTTTTTAAGACAAGGACGAAATCATAATAAAAAAATCTCTCTCATCATCATAAAATCATGTTAAATACTTAAATATTGAAAAGATCCATTTCAAAACATTAAACAAGCATCTCAAATCATTCCCAACGAATTCATCAACTCTAAATCATCAAAGAAAGGGGTTTCAATAATAATGCTCTTAATCAAGTCTTCAACATCATACATATTCTAAGTTTAAATCAATTTAAGGGGGAAAGGCCTAAAGACCAAAACAATAATATCATCAACACACCCAAGATGCGAAATTTAAATCATAAGTTCCAAAACCCCTTTAAAATTCATGCTTGATAATCTTTAAATCATGTTCTAGTTTTGATAAGCCCATTTAGTTTTTAGGATAAACCCCGCGTACCTCTATTTAGGAAATTAAAGGATGATTCTTGATGCCCACGGCTTGGGGATTTCAAATCTTCAGTCAATTTCTAAAACCCACGGTTGAATCTTGAGTTGTTTGGGTTTTCTTGTTTGAAACCCTAAGGAGTGTTCTTGATGGTTTCTGATGAAAATATTAATAATGAGGTCATTTGGGATTAAAATCCCGCGTTTAAGCTGACAAGGGGGGTGAAAAATATACAATATACCCTTAATGAGACGGAATAAAAATATAATTGGGAACCCGAATTTATGGACCACCGTGACGCACCACGATCGCGGTGGCTCACTGGAAATTGAGGAATGAGATTTAAGTTCACCGCGACGCAGAGCCATCGCGTTGTCCCATTGGTTGGGACCTGGAACTTCAGCGCGGAGTGCCACAATCGCGCTATGCTACTGGAATTTGAAAATTGCTAAATAGGCCCACTCTGTGATGCGCCAAGCACCAAAATGATGGTGTTTTACGATTAGGACTTAAATTAGCCATAACTTCTTTTTCGGGTATCTAATTTGGGAGAATCTTATATCGACGGCAAACTCATTCAATTTTCCACATGATAAAAGGTAGAAATTTAGGAAATTATATATGGTTTAAACTTTACTCATTTTGGAAGCCAAAAATGAGACTAAGTCTCATTGACACTATTCTAGTCATTTAACTCTAAGAGCATATCACCACGAGCTAACGCATGGATGATTTTGCGGGGTGTTACATTATCCCCCCTTGGGATCATTCGTCCCAGAATGATGACACGAAACACAGACAAGCACGATTTAAGGTACACTAAGTCCATAAAAGAATAAGACAAGGATTTTACCTTCCATTTTGTTATTCATTGGATTAAATAAGTCTGGGTATCTATCTCTCATGTTGTTTTCTGATTCCCAAGTTGCTTCTTCAACTTTCTAATATTTCCACAACACTTTGACCGAGGCTATTTCTTTGCTCCTTAGTTTTCTAACTTGGCGATCCAAGACTGCCACGGGCTCTTCTTCATAGGATAAGGAGTCTATCACTTTGACCTCCTCTACAGGCAACACTAATGAATGGTCTCCAATACATTTCTTCAACATGGATATGTGAAATACCGGATGAACAGAACCCAAAATTACAGGCAACTCTAACTCGTACGCAACTCCACCTATCCTTCTCAAAATCTGGTATGACCTTATATAGCGAGGACTCAGCTTACCTTTCTTCTCGAATCGCATAACTCCCTTCATAGGGAAGACTTTAAGGAACACCCAATCACCAACCTTAAACTCTAAGTCTCTTCTCCTAACATCAGCGTAGGATTTTTGTCTACTCTGGGATGTTTAAGTTGTTCTCTAATAATTTTTACGTCCTCTATCGCCTGATGAACAAGATCAGGCCCGAACAACTAATTCTCACCCATTTTATACCACCCTACCGATGATGTACATCTTCTTCCATACAAAGTTTCAAACGGAGCCATCTTAATACTGGCATGGTAGCTGTTATTATAAGCAAACTCTATCAATGGTAAGTGATCTACCCAGCTACCTTTGAAGTCAATTACATAAGCCCTCAATATATCCTCAAGGGTCTGAATGGTGTGCTCAGCTTGCCCATCAGTCTGAGGGTAGAAAGTAGTACTCAGGTTCACTTGGGTACCTACACCCCTCTCTGTCAGATATGATGGATACAGGTGCCCTATGCAAATGGACTATCTCCTCAATGTAAAGCTTGATATAATTGTCTCCCAAATAGTTGGTCCTCACAGAAAGAAAATGTGCTGACTTGGTCAGCCTGTCAACAATCACCCAAATAGAATCGTACTGGTTTCAGAACCTCGAAAGTCCCATAATGAAATTCATATTGATCATTTCCCATTTCCATAAGGACAAGGCAATCTCTTAGGAAGAACTACCAGGCCTCATATGTTCTACCTTAACTTGTTGACAGTTCAAATACTTGGCAGCATAGTTAGCCACATCGCACTTCATATTATTCCACCAATAAATGGTTTTTAGATCATGATATATTTTAGTAGAGTCTGGGTGAACAACATACCTTGAAGTGTGAGCTTCGTTAGGGATTCTCTTCCGCAGACCATCTACATCTGGCACGTACAATCTACCCTGATATCTTAAAATACCATCACTACCAATTTCAAAGGACATCACCTTCTGTTGACCCACATCTTTCTTGATCTGCATCAAGATGGGATCTTCGATCTGCTCCTCTTTAATGTCCCCACAAAGGGATGATTTAGCTATCTCGTGAACAACTACCCCTCCATCTTTGGAGTCTAAGAGTCGCACTTCAAGATTTTCTAGTCGGTGAATATCCTTCACCATCTCTCTTTTCCCTTCTTCAACATGAGAAAGACTACCCATAGACAACCTGCTAAGGGCATCGGCTACCACATTTGCCTTGTCTGGAGATAGTGTAGGCTCATGTCATAATCCTTTAGTAATTCCATCCAGTGCTGTTGCCTGAGGTTCAATTCTTTCTGCGAGAAAACATACTGTAAACTCTTATGGTCAGTGAAAACATCAACATGGACCCCATAAAGATAATGCCGCCAGATTTTAAATGCAAACACCATAACCGCTAACTCCAAGTCATGGGTGGGGTAATTTCGCTCATGCACCTTCAACTGCCTGGATGCATAAGCCACCACCTTACCGTGCTGCATAAGTACACACCCAAGTCCTACACGGGATGCATCATAGTACACAACAAACCCTTTCGTACCTTTCGAAAGAGTCAAAATAGGAGCAATTGTTAACCTATCTTTTAACTTCTCAAAACTATTCGTACAGAAGTCAGACCATACGAACTTTAACTTTCTTTGAGTCAACTTAGTAAGTGGTGTAGTTATGAAAGAAAAACTCTCTACCAATATTCTGTAATACCCTATCAAACCCAAGAAGTTCCAAATATCGGTTGGAGTCGTGGGTCTGGGCCATTTTATCACTGCCTCAATCTTATGGGGATCAACCTTAATCCCATCACTAGACACGATATGCCCCAAGAAAGCAACAACATTAAGCCAAAATTTGTACTTGGAAAATTTTGCATACAATTCATGATCTTTGAGAGTCTGAAAGATGATTCAGAGGTGATTGGCATGGTCCTCCTCACTCTTGGAATAAATTAGAATATCATCAATGAAAAATATACCAAACAGATCTAGAAACTGACGGAACACCCTGTTCATAAGATCCATAAAGGCTGCAGGGGCGTCAGTCAACCCATAGGACATGACTAAGAATTCATAATAACCATATCTGGTTCGAAAAGATGTTTTGGGAATATCTGACTCCCTAACCTTCAATTGATGATATCCTGAACGAAGGTCTATCTTTGAAAAACATTTAGCACCCTGAAGCTGGTAAAAAAGATCATCAATCCTAGGAAGGGGACATTTATTTTTAATTGTGACCTTATTCAATTAACGGTAATCTATGCACATACAAAGGGAACCATCTTTCTTTTGCACGAAGAGTACAGGTGCACCCCAGGGAGAAACACTAGGACGGATAAAACCTTTATCTAGAAGATCTGCTAGCTGCTCTTTCAACTCTTTCAACTCTTTCAACTCTGTTGGAGCCATTCTATATGGAAAAATAAAGATGGGATAGGTATCTGGCAATAAATCAATGACAAAATCTATCTCCCTATCAGGTGGTATTCTCGGGAGATCATCTGGAAAGACTTTTAGGAACTTATTTACTACCGGGACAAATAGAAAGGAAGGACTTTTGGTATTAGAATCTTTAACCCGAATAAGATGGTACAAACAACCTTTGAAAATAAGTTTACGGGCTCTGAGATAAGATATAAAATTTCCTCTAGGCGCTAAAGAATGCCCCTCCCATTCTATCATCGGTTTATTTGGAAAAGAAAAGGTGACTCTTTGGGTTCTATAATTTAATGTGGCATAGCACGAATGAAGCCAGTTCATCCCTTGGATACCATCAAAATCAAGCATGTATAGGCCTATGAGGTATGTCACTGTATCCCGGCCAAAAATAGTTACCACATAATTTTTACACACCCTCCTAGCCACCACAGAATCCCCCACCAGAGTGGAAAAGAAAAAGGCTCAGCAATCATATCGGGTTAAAACCCAAAACCAATAGCCACATAAGGGGTCATATATGAAAGGGTAGACCCGGGATCAAGTAACACATAAACATCACGGGAAAAGAATTGCAATATACCAGTAACTTCATACGATAAGGTCTCTACCTCTTGGTGGTTGGTTAAGGTGTACAACCGGTTGCGACAATTTTCGGCGGCTGAAGTGGCACCCTTCTGAGGCGGTGATGGTGCAGAAGAATTAGCCTGTGACTTAGATCCACCAATATTACCCTTTTCTGCCGGACATTCTCTCTGGATATGGCCTGGCTGGCCGCATGAATAACACACCATAGCGTCAAACTGACATCTCCCTGGATGATTCCTCCCGCATTTCTCACAGCGCGGGTATGTCCGAGAGGTCTGAGCTACACTTTCTTAAGACTGTGAACCTTGTATCCTTAGCCCTTGCCTATACTAAAAATCTTGAGTGCGCTGTCCGGTTGGGGTTTTGGTCACCGGGGCACTGGCTGCAGACTGCGCATTACCTCAATTCTTCTTCTTTTGCCATTTGTTACCCTAATTCTCAATATGCTGCTGGCTGTAGCTCTGGTCTGCTGTTTTGGCTCTCTTTGCCTGTCTGTCCTTCTCTCTAGATTCAGCGATCTTCTTTTTCTTTTCCTCAACTTGCTGTATGTGGACTGATAGTCTGGCAAAATCCATGTCCCGGTTCAATATTGCTCCCTGATATTCAAGCGCCAAGTCATCTGAAAGGCCGAATACAAATTTCCTCATTCGGGCTCTCATATTACTAGTCATCGCTGGAGCATAACAGACTAGTTTGTTGAACTTCAGAGTGTACTCCTGGACACACATCTTTCCCTACTTTGGATTTATAAACTCTTCGTCTTTAGCCTTCCTTAACTCGAGAGGAAAGAACTGATAGAGGAAGGCTTTCACAAACTCGGCCCAAACTGTGGGGTCGGCATGCTTACTCTTTGAATCTTCCCACTCGTTATACCATTGGTTTGCTACATCCTTAAGCTGGTAAGATGCTAACTCAACCCCCTCTACCTCATCTACATGCATCACCTTAAAGATCTTCTCCATCTCATCCACAAACTCCTGTGGATCCTCTTCTACCTTGGTACCAGTAAACTTGGACGGGTTCATCCTCATGAACTGGCCCACTCTTGTAGCCTCAGACGTAACAGATGCAGACCCAATATCTTCTGACCGCTGAGTCTGTGTGGCTACTAACTCTGCAAGCATATGAATAGACTTTCTGAATTCTGCATTAGATACTTCTCTCTCCCGAGGCTGAGTACGGTTAGTCCCCATTCGGGGAGCTCTGGGTGCCCTAGGTGGGCTGGTCTGAGTAAGTAGGACTCCCGGAGTAGCATCAATCTCCAGAGTCTGAGCTCTGTTTTGGGTCCTCATCCTATGAGTGGGACGAACATCATCTATCTGAGCATTCTGATCGTTAGTACGACAGGGAGGCATGATGGTTTTTCTGAAATGCAAGAGATCACGGATTAGAGGATAGATTAGACTCCAAAGCACGAACTAAATTACAAAGAGGGGAAACATTCCTAAATGCCTAGTAGTCTTCTGCTTATAAGAGTGGCGTGCTACACATCCATAAACAAGATTCTACCCGACGTAATTTTGCAGACACACTAAGACCATGAAATGTGCTCTGATACCAAGTTTGTCACGACCCAAACTAGGGACTGGCCGTGACAGACATCCCGAATTATGAAGGCTCAGGCATCCTACTCTATCTGGTAATTATGTACAACATTCACATAATAAAAGGAGATGCGGAAATATAATTTGATATGGAAACATGGTCATACTCTGGATTTAGTTTAACAATAAGAAATGAAATTCTAACTTAAATAAACAACATCGAGAACAGTCTGCGAAATCTCTACTACATGAAAATATGACAACTATCTGAAAGCTGGGACAAGGCCCCCAGTAGACCAAAATAACGGAATAACATAATCTAAAATAACAGGCCTTCTGGAACAAAGAAGGTTCACCACTGCACAGATCACTTCTCTCTGGGATACTCTACTAATTAGCCAGACCCTTAGATTGAGCCTCCGAACCTGGGAGGTAGGGGGTCAATACAGATGTACTGGTACACTGAGAAAATCCAAAATAATAATTTATATTCAACATATATGAGAGTAATTTAAAAATAGTTCATAAACATATCATATAGTAAGAAATCTCATGGGCATTTCTGAAAGACTCTGAAAGAAAATCATCTGAACTCTGAGACATTCTTTGTTTTACTTTGCGCTAGGTGGTATACTCTACAACTCTGAAATTCCATGGGCCATATGAAATCCGCCATTGACTCGGCGGGAAAGCCTCCAACCCAAGTGTGCCACAAGGGTTGGATTCTCTGACTCTGCTACGCCATACGGTCGTCGCCAGTGTGAAAATAATATACCTGGATCAGCAAATCATGATTTTAGGCTAAGAGTTACTTGAACTCTAGCCCTCTTCAGGCAACTACCTAACTCTCTTTATGCATATTTTAACTCTTTAAGACATGCATTCTCTGAAAACATACTCTGAAAAATCTAACTTTGTTATGGCATGCATTTATATGGTATCGTCATACCATTGACTTGCAAGTCACGTCTCTGAGCCATTATTAGCATTTAATAATCTCTGTTTCAAAATGTAAATCTGGGACCATCATATTAATAAATCATTTCAAGAAACTCTTTCTTAAAGCTCATGTAAACATATGCAAGAAACTCTCTTTTTCACCATTTCAAATACACAAGGTGGTCATGTCAAAGATATCAACTATGCAATTCTTTCTTTTTAAGACAAGGACGAAATCATAATAAAAAAATCTCTCTCATCATCATAAAATCATGTTAAATACTTAAATATTGAAAAGATCCATTTCAAAACATTAAACAAGCATCTCAAATCATTCCCAACGAATTCATCAACTCTAAATCATCAAAGAAAGGGGTTTCAATAATAATGCTCTCAATCAAGTCTTCAACATCATACATATTCTCAGTTTAAATCAATTTAAGGGGGAAAGGCCTAAAGACCAAAACAATAATATCATCAATACACCCAAGATGCGAAATTTAAATCATAAGTTCCAAAACCCCTTTAAAATTCATGCTTGATAATCTTTAAATCATGTTCTAGTTTTGATAAGCCCATTTAGTTTTTAGGATAAACCCCACGTACCTCTATTTAGGAAATTAAAGGATGATTCTTGATGCCCACGGCTTGGGATTTCAAATCTTCAATCAATTTCTAAAATCCACGGTTGAATCTTGAGTTGTTTGGGTTTTCTTGTTTGAAAACCTAAGGAGTTTTCTTGATGGTTTCTGATGAAAATATTAATAATGAGGTCATTTGGAATTAAAATCCCGCGTTTAAGCTGACAAGGGGGGTGAAAAATGCCCAATATACCCTTAATGAGATGGAATTAAAATATAACTGGGAGCCCAATTTTATGGACCACCACGACGCGCCACGATCGCAGTGGCTCACTGGAAATTAACGAATGGGATTTAAGTTCACCGCGACGCGGAGCCATCGCGTTGTCCCACTGGTTGGGACCTGGAACTTCAGTGCGACGTGCCACAATCGCGCTATGCTACTGGATTTTGACAATTACTAAATAGGCCCACTCCGTGATGCGCCAAGCACCAAAATGACGGTGTTTTACGATTAGGACTTAAATTAGCCATAATTCTTGCCCGGGTATTGGGTTTGGGAGAATATTATATCAACGAAAAGCTCATTCAATTTGCCACATGATAAAAGTTCGAAATTTGGGAAATTATATATGGTTTAAAGTTTACTCATTTTGGAAGCCAAAAATGAGACTAAGTCTCTTTGACACTATTCTAGTCATTTAACTCTAAGAGCATATTACCACGAGCTAACGCATGAATGATTTTGTAGGGTGTTACAGCTTGACTTATTGCAAAAGGATATGCACATCATCAAGGAGTTGATTTTTATAAAACATTCTCTTCTATTTCACTCTTTGAAACGGTGAGAACTTTCTTAGCTCTTGCTGCTCAACTCTCTTGGCAAGTTTACCAATTTGATGTTAAGTCTGCCTTCTTAAATGAAGAATTGGAGGAAGAAGTTTATGTTTCTCAACCTGAAGATTTAGTTTTGAGCGGACAAGAAAGTAAAGCATAGAGGTTGAAAAAGGCCTTATATGGCCTAAAGCAAGCCCCGTGGGCATGGTACAACAAGATCGACTCTTATCTCCTGGGGAATGGATTTGAAAGGAGCAAAATGAGCCAACTTTCTATATGAAGAAGCAAGGTAAAATTGATTTCTTGGTGATGTGTCTTTGTGTAGGTGATATGATTTATATGGGCTTTTGTAAATTTCTTGTTGTTGAATTTAAGTCTTTCATGATGAAAAAGTTTAAAATGAAAATCTTGGGATTATTGCAATATTTTCTTGGTCTTGAGATTAAACCAAGTTTAAATGGTATTTTTGTTTCGCAAAGAAAATATGCAACTGATTTTCTTAGG
>NW_025888776.1:0-1112 GCF_002878395.1 Capsicum annuum | reverse complement strand
TTCAAGATTTAATGCATTCTTTCTATGGAGGGAGAAACAAGAGGGCCGAAAGTAGCTCGTTTGGAGCTCTATCTAAGTAAGCATAAATATTTGGGTGATAATATTTATATCACCAAGTGTTTAAACAAAATCACTAAATACATTACATATCATTACAACATGCACCTCTATTACTTAACTATAGTTGGTAAAATTATATTTGAATCTTATCGCACATAACACAATATTTTACGATAATTTAAAATGGAGGAAATGGTTTTTCCTTCTTGATGGTCTTCTTATTAATGACAACATATCAGCTGATTTGAAATTTATAATTAATAAAAACAATAATAATAAAATGTGAAGCAAACAAGATATTATTTATTATATTTTTTGTCAAATAATTTTCGTGCATTGCGCAGACACATATACTAGTATAAAATAAATATAAGGACCTCTCAATATGATTTTTTTTAGGCCACGAGATCTATTGAGCCATCATGCCAAATGATAAGAGATCGAAACTAGATTCATTTCTTTTGACTATTGATATTTTGTAAAATTGGCACATAAATTTTTATTTGGCAGGTCCAATTGATATAATGTCAAAAGAAATGAATCTAGTTTCGATCTCTTATCATTTGGCATGATGGCTCAATAGATCTCGTGGCCTAAAAAAAATCATATTGAGAGGTCCTTATATTTATTTTATACTAGTATATGTGTCTGCGCAATGCACGAAAATTATTTGACAAAAAATATAATAAATAATATCTTGTTTGCTTCACATTTTATTATTATTGTTTTTATTAATTATAAATTTCAAATCAGCTGATATGTTGTCATTAATAAGAAGACCATCAAGAAGGAAAAACCATTTCCTCCATTTTAAATTATCGTAAAATATTGTGTTATGTGCGATAAGATTCAAATATAATTTTACCAACTATAGTTAAGTAATAGAGGTGCATGTTGTAATGATATGTAATGTATTTAGTGATTTTGTTTAAACACTTGGTGATATAAATATTATCACCCAAATATTTATGCTTACTTAGATAGAGCTCCAAACGAGCTACTTTCGGCCCTCTTGTTTCTCCCTCCATAGAAAGAATGCATTAAATCTTGAA
>NW_025888775.1:0-4380 GCF_002878395.1 Capsicum annuum | reverse complement strand
AAATAAACAAAAATAAAAATTAAATTTAAAAGGCGACGGACAACGTCGCTTTTCAAAAAATAATTTTTATTTAGTTTTAAAAAAAGCGACGTTGTCTGTCGTTTTTTATAAAAATAAAGAAAAATTAAAAATAATTACAAATTGCGATGGACAATGTCGCATTTCTAGAATTAATATTTTAAAAAATAAAAATTATAGCGAAGTTATCCGTCGTTTTTAATAAAAATAAACAAAAATAAAAATTAAATTTAAAAAGCGACGGACAACGTCGCTTTTTAAAAAATAAATTTTTATTTATTTTAACAAAAGCGACGATGTCCGTCATTTTTTGAAAAAAAATAAAAAATAAAAAATAATTACAAATTGCGACGTACAACATCGCTTTTCTAGAATTAATATTTTAAAAAATAAAAATTATAGCGATGGTGTCCGTCGCTTTTAATAAAAAATTTTAAAAAATAAAAATTAAATTTAAAAATCGACGGACTACGTCGCTTTTTAAAAAATAATGATAATAATTTTTAATAAATTACGACACTGTCTGTCGTTTTTATTAAAAAAAATTATAAATTATTTTTTAATTATTTGGCACAAAAATCAGTGAAAAAAGCGACGGATATTAAGACGTTGGCCATCGCTTTTAATAAAAAATAAATAAAAATTAAAATTAAACAAAAAAAAGCGACGGCCAGCGTCGTTTTTTAAAGCGACACAATCCGTCGCTTTTTTTGGCGTCGCTTCTTGACCATTTTTTAGTAGTGAATTAGGGTTTCATCAAGTTTACACACTGACGAGCCTTGAATTAGGGGACAACATAAAAAATTTGTGGATTCTATCAAAAGAATCCAATTTCTGTTAGAGTTTTTGGAGGCTACTCTAACCTGAATTATGCCTATATAAAGGGACAAATAAGTCCCAATAAATTCATGGAATATTTATAGATCAAAACCTTTTCTTCATCAAGAGATTCACAAAACCTCCTTTCATGGAGATCAAATTCAAATTCGACAAATACGCAACTAACGATCCTCGAATTATATCAAATCCTAATGAAGATCAAATTCAAATTCCAAAAATACGCCACTAACAACCCTCGAATTATATCAAATCCTATGTTAGAGAAATACGCTACTGACAGTAGAAAATCAAGAGAGAAAAGGGAGGATCAAATTTGTACTCACATCGTTTATCAATACAATTATTTTTTCTTCATATTTTTATTTGTGATTGAAATTTATTTTTCATGAATTAAAAATATATTATTTCTTCATATTTTTATTTGTAGTTGAAATTTATTTTTCATGAATTAAAAATTTCTTTGATAGCAGGACCATTTTTCTCTAGAATTATTGTTCAAATTTCAAAAGGGCTTCCGTAAACTAATTTTGAAATATATATTTAAGGTAAACTCACATTCAAACGAGATCTAAAAGTTTGACGTATGAAATTTAAATTGGAAGATTTGAAATATGAGAAAAACAAAAGGATATGGACAGTTGATGGGAACTGGGCGTGCGGCGCCCCACGTAAACACGAGGCTCCACATACACATACTGCATGCACTCTTTGAATCTAGACTACATTGTAAAAAATAAAATAAAATAAAATCTATTTAATACTTTTTCTCCAAAAGTTTTTTTTTTTTTTTTTTTCAAAAAAAGAAGCCTTAGTCACATCAGAATTCAGAATTGACTAAAATTATTTTTGATTCTCAAATGTTACTACTAATTGGTTTAGGATTTGGAAAAGAGAGCGCCAGCTAAACTTTGAAAACATTAAAGTAATGAAATCCACTATTCTGCCGTCAGCAGTTTTAGAGTAAAGTCTTTTATACAAAAAGAAAAGTAATTACTACATTCCTTTTATCACAAACAGAATATTCCAACTTCATAAATGTGCATTTACATTCCCCTTTTCTATCTTTTCATTATCTGGTAAAAATTTATCTATATAGGTGTTTACACTATATCAATAATTCAATTATATGTATTTGTACGTAGATTTTTTTGACTTAATTATACTTAATTCTTGATTTTTAATGAGATGACAAGTTGATATAGTTTTAAGATTTTACCCAAATTTGAATCCAAAGAGTGAGAATTCTTACGTGCTGTCACATTCTTGTTAGTCCTTTTTTGTTAATGAAAATGAAAATTGTATATTTAATGATCTCTATATTACTGCTTTCCAGTTGTCCCCAATAATACTCACTCATTAAATATACAATTTTCATTTTCATTAACAAAAAAGGACTAACAAGAATGTGACAGCACGTAAGAATTCTCACTCTTTGGATTCAAATTTGGGTAAAATCTTAAAACTATATCAACTTGTCATCTCATTAAAAATCAAGAATTAAGTATAATTAAGTCAAAAAAATCTACGTACAAATACATATAATTGAATTATTGATATAGTGTAAACACCTATATAGATAAATTTTTACCAGATAATGAAAAGATAGAAAAGGGGAATGTAAATGCACATTTATGAAGTTGGAATATTCTGTTTGTGATAAAAGGAATGTAGTAATTACTTTTCTTTTTGTATAAAAGACTTTACTCTAAAACTGCTGACGGCAGAATAGTGGATTTCATTACTTTAATGTTTTCAAAGTTTAGCTGGCGCTCTCTTTTCCAAATCCTAAACCAATTAGTAGTAACATTTGAGAATCAAAAATAATTTTAGTCAATTCTGAATTCTGATGTGACTAAGGCTTCTTTTTTTGAAAAAAAAAAAAAAAAAAACTTTTGGAGAAAAAGTATTAAATAGATTTTATTTTATTTTATTTTTTACAATGTAGTCTAGATTCAAAGAGTGCATGCAGTATGTGTATGTGGAGCCTCGTGTTTACGTGGGGCGCCGCACGCCCAGTTCCCATCAACTGTCCATATCCTTTTGTTTTTCTCATATTTCAAATCTTCCAATTTAAATTTCATACGTCAAACTTTTAGATCTCGTTTGAATGTGAGTTTACCTTAAATATATATTTCAAAATTAGTTTACGGAAGCCCTTTTGAAATTTGAACAATAATTCTAGAGAAAAATGGTCCTGCTATCAAAGAAATTTTTAATTCATGAAAAATAAATTTCAACTACAAATAAAAATATGAAGAAATAATATATTTTTAATTCATGAAAAATAAATTTCAATCACAAATAAAAATATGAAGAAAAAATAATTGTATTGATAAACGATGTGAGTACAAATTTGATCCTCCCTTTTCTCTCTTGATTTTCTACTGTCAGTAGCGTATTTCTCTAACATAGGATTTGATATAATTCGAGGGTTGTTAGTGGCGTATTTTTGGAATTTGAATTTGATCTTCATTAGGATTTGATATAATTCGAGGATCGTTAGTTGCGTATTTGTCGAATTTGAATTTGATCTCCATGAAAGGAGGTTTTGTGAATCTCTTGATGAAGAAAAGGTTTTGATCTATAAATATTCCATGAATTTATTGGGACTTATTTGTCCCTTTATATAGGCATAATTCAGGTTAGAGTAGCCTCCAAAAACTCTAACAGAAATTGGATTCTTTTGATAGAATCCACAAATTTTTTATGTTGTCCCCTAATTCAAGGCTCGTCAGTGTGTAAACTTGATGAAACCCTAATTCACTACTAAAAAATGGTCAAGAAGCGACGCCAAAAAAAGCGACGGATTGTGTCGCTTTAAAAAACGACGCTGGCCGTCGCTTTTTTTTGTTTAATTTTAATTTTTATTTATTTTTTATTAAAAGCGATGGCCAACGTCTTAATATCCGTCGCTTTTTTCACTGATTTTTGTGCCAAATAATTAAAAAATAATTTATAATTTTTTTTAATAAAAACGACAGACAGTGTCGTAATTTATTAAAAATTATTATCATTATTTTTTAAAAAGCGACGTAGTCCGTCGATTTTTAAATTTAATTTTTATTTTTTAAAATTTTTTATTAAAAGCGACGGACACCATCGCTATAATTTTTATTTTTTAAAATATTAATTCTAGAAAAGCGATGTTGTACGTCGCAATTTGTAATTATTTTTTATTTTTTATTTTTTTTCAAAAAATGACGGACATCGTCGCTTTTGTTAAAATAAATAAAAATTTATTTTTTAAAAAGCGACGTTGTCCGTCGCTTTTTAAATTTAATTTTTATTTTTGTTTATTTTTATTAAAAACGACGGATAACTTCGCTATAATTTTTATTTTTTAAAATATTAATTCTAGAAATGCGACATTGTCCATCGCAATTTGTAATTATTTTTAATTTTTCTTTATTTTTATAAAAAACGACAGACAACGTCGCTTTTTTTAAAACTAAATAAAAATTATTTTTTGAAAAGCGACGTTGTCCGTCGCCTTTTAAATTTAATTTTTATTTTTGTTTATTT
>NW_025888774.1:2073-4153 GCF_002878395.1 Capsicum annuum | reverse complement strand
TTCTTTATTTCCTTTATTGTCATATAATAGCTGAAATCTCTTTTAGGGAAAAATCTTTCAAAAATTTTCTCTTTTTAACCAAAAAAAAAAAAACCAAGTCATCGGTATTTCCTACGTTTTGGCGCAGCATTGAATCTATATTTTTTGGCAAAATGCCGCCTATCTTGTAAGAATACCAATGTTAAAAATATTAACAGTCTTCAGTTCTTAAAATGTTGGGAAAATGTATAATTTAAAGTTGGAGTAGGAAACCAAATTTGTTTAGAATTTGGTATTTATTTAATTCATGTTTAGTTAGGATTTATAGCCAAAGTAATATAGGAATAGGTTTTCTAGTTCTAAGCTAAACTATGTTTTGTGCTCTTATAAATAGGGATGTTTCCAGCTATTCATATGGTGAAAAAAAGTTGAGTTTATAAATTTTATATTCTCCTCCATTATTTTTCGGTGAAACATGCAGATGATGTGATTTTGGTCACCGCACACGACTTTTACCCACCAACTCAGCCACCACATGCTGCTCCACCGACTTCTTGCGCTATGGTTCCTATCAAGGTTAATGGTTGTGTACCGGGTTTGATCACTTCTTTTATCAAAGGTAAAGTTTCATTATCCACACAATGTTGCAAAGCCGTTTCAAGTATTTCAGATGAATGCTTTGACAAAGGGCTCACGCTCTTCAGAATACCAAGTCTTCGAAGCACTCATCATCAAGGGTCTGAAGCATGATCGACTCTCTTAGCTTAGTCATTACTCTATTTGTTTTTTGGTTATTTAGGTTGTAGATTTACTTAAAGGGTGGCAGTTGGTAGTTGTTAATACTTTCTTTTAACTTCTCCGTAAATTCATTTATTTGTTCAATTGGATCTTTATCTCTATTTTACTGTTTAACTTATAGCACATTCTTACAAAGGAACAAATCAAAATTGTGTGTTTGATATTCGCATAATCCTAATATACAAATATTAATCGAAATAGTATAAAGTTGCTTGGACTTAATAGGAATGTGATACTTTCTGAAGTGTTTAATTTCCAACATTGATATATAAATTGAAGAAGGGTGGAATTTGAAGTGGGCACTATTAGCATTACGATAAATTCTCCTATTGCCAGGCGAAGTGAAATTTCTATGGTGATTGTGTCCGTCTCATTCTCCGACATATCTTATCCTTTCCCCCACTCTCGTGGCTTCCCTTGTAATATTTGTCTAGAGTATATACCAATAATGTTAGGATGATATTTTTTTGCTTATGTATCGAATACAAGAAAATAAGTAAGAAACTTGGGGCTTTGGGCTCTAGATGACAAATGAGTTTTAAAATGAGGTGTGGGTGACATAAGTCTTAATAATTGAGTGAAGGTGACAATTACTTTATTAAGGATTAAGAAAGTAAGAAAAATTTGAAAATAACCCATAAATTTTTTAATTTACACTTTGATCCAATGTAAAACCTAATATAACTAGAAATGAAGGAAAAAAAGGCACGTTTCTCCTTCTTCTCATTTATTGGAGTTTTCTCTCTCTTCATGATTTTTGTTGTTCATTGTTGTTGTTGCTTTATTCACCATCATCATCTTCTTCTTCATTATCATCATCTTGTTCATCATTATCATCTCTTCTTGTTCATCATCATCGTCATCTTCTTGTTGTTGAACATTGTTGTTACCGCTACTATTGCTACTTGATCAATTTTTTTTAGGTCAAATTTTATTCGTATATCACTTGGGAATTACTTATAGGTGGTTTTAGTAAGTAAAATTATAATTTTTAGTTGAATTTCTCATCTGGGTGTATCTGCTACTGCTGTTTTTTCAACAATAGATAAAACGTGTAACGTGAATCCAACAGATGAGTAATCTGTTGCAACATATTGACTAATCTGTTGCAACATATTGACTAATCTGTTGCAACATATGAGTAATCTATTGCAACATATATGACTAATCTGTTGCAATAGATTACTCATCTATTGGATTTGTATTATAGTGTTGTAACATGAATCCAATATATGAGTCATTTATTGCAACAAGTGAGTAATCTGTTGCAACAGATGACCCATATGTTGGATTCATGTTACAA
>NW_025888774.1:0-1973 GCF_002878395.1 Capsicum annuum | reverse complement strand
ATTAAAATACTAGGGAACTTAAATGTTTTTAGGAGAACTCAAACTTTGTCCCCTCGATCCTTTTGCATTGAATGTATGATACACTATTTTTGTCTTCTTTACCTGTTTCATGAAATTTTTCATGTGTTTCACTTATTCGTTGTGCCCTTATTGAAATTTTTAGAATTTTTTTAGGTCAAATTTTATTCGTATATCACTTGGACATTACTTCATAGGTGATTTTGTAAGTATAATTATGATTTTTGTTGAATTTTTTATTTGGTCTATTTGCTATTGCTACAATGGATAGAACCTGCAACATGAATTCAATATACGAGTCATTTATTGCAACAAGTGAGTAATCTGTTGCAACAGATGACCCATATGTTGGATTCATGTTACAACACTATAATACAAATCCAACAGATGAGTAATCTATTGTAACGAATTAGTCATATATGTTGCAACAGGACTAATCTGTTGCAACAGATCACTCATATGTTGCAACAAATTAGTCAATATGTGGCAATAGATTAGTCAATATATTGCAACAGGTTACTCATCTGTGCAACAGATTACTTATCTGTTGGATTCATGTTGCATGTTCTATCTATTGTTAAAAAAATAGCAGTAACAGATACACCCAGATGAGAAATTCAACTAAAAATTACTCCCTCCGTCTCAAATTATGTGTCATCATTTTTTTTTTAATCCGTCCCAAAATAAGTGTCGACTTTCCTTATTTGGCAACTTTTTAAAGGCACAATTACCCTTTTACCCCTATTGGTCCCACTTAATTAAAAAAAAAAAAAGATATTGACACATTTTTTGATAAAGGATAATTTGGTAAACTTTATCAAGTCTTCCCTTATTTCTTAAACTCCGTGCCCAGTCAAATGACGACACATAAAATGGGACGGAGGGAGTATAATTTTACTTACTAAAATCACCTATAAGTAATTCCCAAGTGATATATAAATAAAATTTGACCGAAAAAAATTTAATCAAGTAGCAATAGTAGCGGTAACAACAATGTTCAACAACAAGAAGAGATGATAATGAAGAAGAAGATGAATAAAGCAACAACGACAATGAACAATAAAAATCACGAAGAGAGAGAAAACTCCAATAAATGAGAAGAGAGAGAAACGTGTCTATTTTTCCCTCTATTTCAAGTTATATTAGATTTTACATTGAATCAAAGTGTAAATTAAAAAAACTTGTGAATTATTTTCAAACTTTTCTTACTTTCTTAATCCTTAATAAAGCAATTGTCACCTCCACTCTATTATTAAGACTTGTGTCACCCACACTTCATTTTAAAACTCTTTTGTCACCTAGAGCCCAAGGCCCCTAGTTACGGCAACTGAAAAGTAATCCATTTAAGAAGAAGTGATCAGCTAAATTGTGAGAGACACAGAGAGAGAAGGTCGACGAATATGGATGATGGGATCAACAATCTTATAGTTGCATGAAGTAATATAACTGCCAAAAAGAAAGTGATCATGTTAACAGTTTCATTATTTGTCCTCTAGCTTTATACACAAAGGCGCCGTGTTAGAAACTCTAGTTCTCAAAGGTAGGATTTGTTGCTGAGGTATAAAGACCAGAGAAAAAGGCCAACCAACAGACTCAACTTGGTAAGGCTTTTAGTGGCTATAGTAGTAGCAACTTTCCTAATGGACTAGTTTCACAATATACCAAATAAGCCGAAGATGTTTAGTCCCGAGGTACACAGTACCTGAAATGAGTAAACTATGAATGAACTAAATAGTAGACTTCTACTTGTAGGCTAGATCTTTCAATAGGGACACAACATCAGCTGATGAACCAAGAAGGTATCTGGCCTCGGAGCAATTTCTACCAACTGCACACGAGAAGTAGTTATCAGCCTTGAGGTCAAGAACTGATGACCCTTCATGAACTGTCATTCTATCACGCAACATGGACCAAAAATTTTTGTTGTCCTTACTGACAGCTTTCTTCTCTAACGT
>NW_025888773.1:42264-192741 GCF_002878395.1 Capsicum annuum | reverse complement strand
CAAGGAAGGTTTTTGACTAATTACTTTACCTTAATGACAATATTAGTTTGATCAGAGCTCCAAGGAACTGGGGTCTTTTTAAGTCTTTTGTAAAGAGGTTCGCAGACCTGTCAATGTTAGGGATAAAGTCTGCTACATAGTTAAGACTTCCTAAAAACCTTTGAAGTTAGGTTTTATCGCTAATTTCATTAGGGAATTTGGAGGAGAACTCTATGGCCCTGCAAATAGGTTTATAACTGCCTTGATAAAGATCATGCCCTAGGAATCTTATAGAAGTCTGAAAGAGCTTTATTTTCTTTGTACTTATGACTAAACCATTAAACTTAACAATCTTAAAGAAAGTGTTGAGATGTTTAAAATGAGAATCAATATTTTCTGAGAAAATAAGCACATCATCAATATAAACAATCGACATATGACTATAAGGATTAAAGATACTATTCATGATGTTTATAAACAATCAACAAATGACTATAAGGATTAAAGATACTATTCATGATGTTTTGAAGCTCTGATGGAGCATTTTTAAGACCGAATGGTAAAACGTTCCATTCATAATATCAAAAGGGACATTGAAGGTAGTCTTGTATTTATCCTTTTCAACAATTTAAATCTGCCAGAATCCTGACTTCATATCAAACTTACTGTAAAGGTTGGCTTTGAAAGTTCTTTTTAAAAGATCCCTTTTGTTAGGAATCGGATGTCTGATCTATTTTAAAACTGCATTCAAAGGCTTGTAATTTATTATAAGCCTAGGAGTTCCTCACTCTTTTTCTGCACTGTCATTTACGTAAAAGGTAGAGCAACTCCAAGGAGAATTTGAGGTTCTGATAATACCATTTTTTAGTAAATGGTTTATCTCGTTTTTGTAGATTTCCATTATTTCTTGGTTAATTTGAATGGGCCTAGCCTTAGTAGGAATGGCATTTTTGTTGAAACCAGTAATGTATGGAAGTTCTACTAAATGTCTTTTTCTTTCCCAGAAGGCATTAGGAAATTCAGAACAAATTTCTTCTTCGAAAGTCTTTTGAAGATTAACAATTTTATTTACCATCTCCGGGGTTTTTAAAATTTGTTCAATTTTCTTTATTTGAATTTCTTGTTTTAGAAAAAAATGTGTGAAGAAAGTCTGTTAATTTTAAAAGCAGTCCTCTCTTTAATAAGGTTGCCTTCTTCTTGTGAGAGGGGCCTTAATAAAGGGAAGAATAGATTTTGATTTAAAATCGTTGTGCGAATTCCATCAAAATCACTAGTGTAAGGTCGAATTTGATTGACAAAAGGTATTCCTAGAATGATATCTTCAGTGATACCTTCAGTGATGACAAAATCATTAACAAGACAAATGCCATTGTTACAGATATGAGCTTTAGAAAGCTTATAATCGATTTTCATCTTTACTCCTATGGCAGAGTATAGACGAGAAGTGCTTTTTTGTATATACTTGGTGGGAACAAGTCCCTTGACGATACAATTGCTATCGGCTCCAGTATCAAAGAGGGTGACTCTGTTAAGAACGAAGTCTTTGTTTATGACAATTTTTACGGCGATGTGTTCGCTGTAAGCTTTAATGGCCGTGATAGCTGTACTGGAGGTAGAGGGAGAATCTGAGCCGGGGAATGAACTTGGATCTTTGAGATGATCGTTTTGAATAAGATCAGTGATTATTGGGGAAGCTCTAGGAGACTGTGGTGGGGAGACGTTCTCTAGAGGAGATACGTTCTTTAGAACCCGTTCGGTAAGAATGTTGAGTTCCACTCGATCAAGTCTGATTTTTAGGTCTCTAATTTCTCCCTTGAGGGTGGAAATTTCACCCTTGAGATTGGCTGTAGACAGTTTCACAGGTTTATCAAATCGAGACATAACCTGTTTCATGCTAAAAGGCTGAATGATAGGTTTGGGGGGCTTTTCTTCATAAGAAAGCATCAATCTTTTTAGTTCTAGAAGATATTTATTTCTAGCCTCATCATCTTGGATATGCTTTATAATGTCAAACAGGATTTCTTTAGGATTTCCATAGATGACATTAACAGTCTTTTTGGTGCAAGTACAGAAGGTACCATTATAAGCACAATCCCAGACTGGGATCGATCGGACTCATATGCGGCATTGATAAATTCTTCATCACTATAATCTTCACTAAAAGAGCTAGAAGAGTCGAAAGAGTCTGATGAGTCTTCCATTATAGAGAATAATTTCTCTTTGGTTTCTTCAGAGAGACCTAATTGGTTGATCTTACTCTTCTTGCCAGATTTACAATCTTTAGCTCTATGGCCAGTTTTACCACAAGTCCAACAAACATTTTTATTTCTAGAGGATTTTTTTCTAGTTTTTCTACTAGTTTTGTAAGACTCCTTTTTAGAGGACTCTTTTCTAGGTTTGGATTTTCTATGTCACTTATAGGATTTTTTCCTATGTTTCTTACTAGATGGAGAGGATAGATTCATGAAACCGAAATCTTAGCAGAAGGTTCCTAGCCCATATTTGGAAGTGCTGTCATTCTTAAGTTGCTTCTTAAGCTTAAGGTCGGTGCAGAGGTCTATCCCCACGTGGTAATGAAGCTTATTATATCCCCATAAGTTAAAATTCCGTAAGGGATTTTTCCCTCGAATCTATCTTTGATTTTGATTCTAACCTTGTCTGCGAACAAAGGAGGGAGACCACTAATAAAACGTTCTTTCCAGAAGTCATTGTTACAGTCAGGTCGAATCATGATTTTGACCAAAAAAGTATCCTTGTACCATCTAAAGTCTGCCAAATCTTTGCAGGTGAGATTGTTAAGGATTTCTAAACTCCTATCTTGAAATAATTTGGGTTCTCCTATAAAATGCCTAGCTATATGATATAGAAGGGTAGCACAGGCGTCTTCTTTCGCGACCTATTCAAAACTTTCTTGTCCACTTTCACTTTTGACAATGACTGTTTCCATAGCCGTGGCCTCATAGATAAGGCTCTTAACGTCATATGTCAAGTAGTTGTCCCACCAGTGTTTTATCATACCAGTGAATCCTGCTACAATCATTGTGGCTGCCTCTTTGTCAGAAGCTCCTCTAATTTTATAAGTTATGATGGCAACGCCCATTTCATGGAGTTTGTTATAGATTTGGTGTTCAGCCAAACCATCAACATTCCATTCAGTTATTCCTCTACCATCATGATTGGAAGTGGAGAGGTAAGGGTTCTCTTCAAACTGGATGTCTGGAGGAGAGGGTCATTTGTAATAGTTTTTCTTAGTAGAAAAACATTCATTGGTGAGTTTGGAAAGAGAGTTCTTTTCTTTTTGGTTGCTGGACTCGACTATCTCTTTTTCAGAAATTTTGAATTTGGAGAGCTTCTCATTGATTTGCTCTAAGATTTTTTCCGAAACTTTGAAGTCATCACTGAGAGTAGGGAATTTCTCCTTTTAGAATTCTAGAATTTTAAAGATAGGATTGGTAGATAGACTAGGGCCTGGAATACTCTTCTCAGGGGTGGGTGAGCTTAAAGGAATTTTTGTGCTTTTGGCATCATCTATTTGACAGGAAATAGTATGAAGGACCTGATTAGTATAGTTGTTTTGTTCAACTATTCGATCTAGGTCTCTGTTGACAGGGGATGATAGGGGTCTATCATGCTTCTTCTTAAAGGGAGAAGCATTGAGAATTTCACTGGAATGGGGAATTTTTATTCCTTCAAGGGGAGGAGTAACTGATTCAATTACTTTGTTACTCTGAGTATACCATTTATTAATGATAACTTGAAGGGATTCATTTTGGTTTTCCATTTTTCCAGTGAATTCAAACCACCCAAAGAATTCGATGTCTCATCGAAGTCTTTTCATATCAGCTATACAGAGTCTACCGAACTCTTTTTGTTGCTCTTTAGAATAGGTACTGGTGTACCATTTCCTTTTTAATGCATCTTTAAGTAGATACTAGAGGACCTCAAGAGCTTTGAGATCTGGAGTATACTCATCATTAGATTTGATGACCTCTAATCCTGGGTTCGTTCTAATCTTTTGACGAGGTATGGTGGGGGGAGGTTCCATGTCCGACGCTGTAGGGCTACCTGGATCATAGAGATTTTTGGGTTCTAGGGATTCATGAACCCTAGTATGTTGCTGGTTTGGGAACAGGACCAAAGAAGTCAACTCCTCTAACCTTTCCTTTGTCATTATCAATTTCTTCACTTTCTTCTAGGTTTTTGGAGGTAGAAGCTCTGTGCGAGACAGATCTCCTAAATGAAGAATTTCTAGAGGATTCAAAACCTAGGAATTTTAAATCAATGGATCCGTCAGGGTGCTGAATAACCCTTTTGATTTGTGATTTCTCTGAATAGGTAGGGAGAGGTTGAGTGATGGCATCTAAGTCCCAATCATTGTTATGCATGATATCATTCCTAACGAGAGCCTTGGGAACAAAGATATTACTTCTGTCTTTGTTTGCTTCCATGAGGGTTGTAACACCCCTAGGGCTCGTGATTCTAGCTTTGGGAGCTAGGGTTGTACCCATTAGCCGATAATATACTCTGTATATTATTGCTATTTCTCTAGTATTATCCTTACTGTTCATGTTTTTTGTTTTAACATTAAGTGTTAAAACATCTATGATGTTAGGATCATTAATATCCACCGAGAAATTTGGGTAGCAGTTAAAGTATACCGGGCCATCGGCGAGGTTACTTTGAATTACCCCTAAGAGAGAATCGTCGAAATTCAATAGACGAGCGTCTCTCAGAATAGCATAGACAGGGATATCAAGACCTTGTCTAAAGAGTGGCTTAATAGCCACTTGAACAAGTCTAACATGAAGATAATTAAACTGATTTTTATATCTATTTATGTCATGCTAATTTAATAATTGAATATCTTCTAAAGAATTATTAATGGCGACAGTAGACTCGGAGGTCTTGATATTATGTTTTTTAATAAAACTAAATTTACCAAGTTGATAAATAGTTTTAAAAGGTTCTTCTGGAATACTCCAGTTTCGAAGATCATTTTCAATATTAGCAATCGGAGTTGCTTGAGAAGACAGATTAATAGTATTTTTAACATGGTTGTTAGAATCCATTACAATAAATATTGTCTAGAGACTAACTGGGAAACACAGTTTTCACACAAGAAAGCATACCACAAGAATCTTTAATAATTTAACTTATAATAAATTATATCAATATATCTATGTCCTATGGGATCTAACAAGTCTTAATGGCTATTACTTCAAGTTTTCTCTTAGTGTTATCTAGGCGACGGGACTACCAACAGGGTCGAATGCTTACCTTAGCTGAGATCACACTTTCAGGCTAGCCAACGTCTGAAACCGGATATTAATCGGACACCTCAAACATTTCGAGAAAACGAATACCCCATACTTAGATAAACCCCATTATAGAACAAGATATATTAAAATAATTTATTAGAAGTATTCATTATTAAAAGATTAAAGTAGTGTGTAGCTTATATGAAAATAGTTTTCCCATGCTCTAGACTATTGATTTGAAACTAAATGTGTAGAGGTGGATGTGAATTAGGAAATGTGATATTAGTAGTATATAAGGAAATAGTAGAAGAAAATATATTTAGTAAGGCAAGCATGTATCGAACAGAGTGTGAATGTATATTCAGATCCTTGACTTATGTCAGTCCCCATCACGTACTATGAGAACTCAGTTGCCATCTCAGTTATAATTCTAGTATTTTGTACCTAGTAATCAGTGTTCAGTTTCAGAATTCAGTATTTTAGTATCAGTCTGAACCTCAATTATCAACATTCAATTATCAGAACCCAGCATCCAATCCTAGTAAGAATCTTAGTTACAGTTTTAGTTATAATGTCAACTTCATTCCAATAATCAGATCAGAAACTCAGTTCAGTTCTAGACTTGCTTAACCCGTGCTACAGTTATCAGTCACTCAGTTAGTAGTATTTTAGTACCTCAGTCTACAGGATGTTTCCAAATCATACTATACTCCTAGCCTTGCATTATTGAGATGATACAGTTTTGCTCCTTCATGCTCAGTTACCTTATGTTATCCAGTCAATTATTACCTCCTATGCATAATATTTTACAGCCTTAGTCCAGTTGTTCAGACTAAGTACAAACCAGTCTCACATGGACAGTATTCAGCTATTAGTTTTTTACTTAATTAGATAAGTTAGTATAGTCATGCAGTCGTGCTCAGTACATCATAAATCTTTCAGTAGTCTCAGTTGCAGTGCATGAAGATTAGTTACTTCATCTTAGGTGATGTATCAGGCCAAAAGTCTTAGATCTAAGATAATTAGTCATGATTCAGTTCTTAGATGCCTTACGAATCGCTACAGTTTCCCTCAGTAGCTCAGCCAACACAGTATTCCTAGAGGGACCTAGTGTCCCAAGGAGAATATATGCTATGATCCCTCGAGCTTTATAACATAAGATCCTATTCATTTTTCAAGTAATGTATCCATTTTTGAGTAGGGTACACTCATAAGTTGACCCTCAAGTATGAATCTAAGTCGTGGGACATGTATTCAAGGGCTCGGATCATCTCACAAAATTTAGTTTATGTATTATGTTTCAGCCTCAGTTAGGTTCTCAAGTTCCTGTTCATGCATACTTCTAGCATAATCATGGGGTCATCAGTAATTTTTAGTTTACGTAAAAACTCCTCTTAAACTTTTTTAGTTCCATATTCAAATTACCATTACAGACTTGGTATTTAGTTCATGCTCAGATCCCTATTACAGACTTGGTACTAAGTACCCTTGCATATTCAACCAGGCATTTATATATCAGTTCAGGCATGTAATTATGCATCAGACATGCATTCTCACCATGATAAATTCAGTTCATCATAATATTCAATCATGTATTCATGAGTCAATTATCCATGCATCAGATATGCATGAATTCAACTTTTCAGTCATGCATCAGATGTGCTTGTTTGGTATGTTATATTCAGCTCCTCAGTCATGTCAGTCATGAAATCATGTTTCGGTAGTGTATGTATTGTACTTACTTTAGTTGATCTTTTCTTCTATCTCAGTTAGTCTGATTCAAGGATGAATGTCCCAAAGGGGGAGATATTGTAATACCTCAAAAAATCCAAACCAATATTAGCGCCATGTTTCAAGCTCATGAATAGTATATCATAGTTATTTTGTAGTTTTATGAGAAATTTATATTTATATTAAGGCTTCAAATAACTCCCAGCAATCAGACGAATCAAAATATTCCTAACCGATTGAATTCTTCGGAAGGATATTATTTTAGTCAAATTCAAATAAGTATATCTCCCGTTATACTGCAAAGTAGCATTCCAGGTTTCAGTAGGCAGAGTGAGCAGTGAGTCTTCATCATTTGAGGATGATATTATTTGATTATATTACTATTTCAATTTTTCAGTTTATTTCAGTAGATGGAGTTAGTTGGGGACATGTCCTATCAACTCCTTTTTCAGACAGTTTAGAGGATTTCAAACTATAGCATGTCAGACAGTTATTTTAGATTTATTTGGGTATTGTATACTATATTTTCAGTTATGTATTAGTATTGAACATTATGGCCTTTCAGCTTATGTTTCTACATTTTACAGTCTTTTATGCAGTATACAGGTACAAATATCATTCATGGGTTAGCTTGTGTTCCTTCGAGGTCAAGGGCACCATGTAGCATTCCAGTTCAGAAAATTGGGCCGTTATAGTTTTGGGTGAACTTTAGGAATTCATATCATCCTTGAAAGAGGAATATAGGGATCAAAGCACTAATAAACAATTATGTTTATAGTTTGCTAAATTTTCACTAACTTATACCTAAGGGTGAATGTGAGGTTAACTATGCCATGGGTGTCATCTTAGAGATTGGGATGCCTTGATTGAGGTTGTGGTTGCTAACTGTCGAACACACCTATTAGGTATTCGAAAGAATCAATGGGTAAAAGTTTGGTGTTTTGTTGAAAGGCTAACATCAAAACCTATAACCAAGCCTACCCATTTTTGAATTATTAAAGTGATATTGATAATTAGCTCCAACATTTCACTTCCTTAGTAACGCACAATCACAAGATCCGTGCATAATTGTTAAAACTCTAAATATTTGTAGCCTAAATTTACACTAGATAATTCCAGAAAGAAATATTAGTGTAGGACCTCATCTCCCCCATTTTATCTTTTTATAACATTTGTTTGAATTTAACTTGTATCTATTATTTTGAACTAATTTGATCACCACTCACATTGTTCCTCATGGATTTGACCCCAACTGAAAAGTTGGATAAATGTATTAATAATGATCGTCTTACACTTAATAGACGTGTAAGTTGAGCATTATAAAAAATGGCGTCGTTGTCGGGAAGTGAAATATAGATTTCACTTTTGTGGTGCCAATCTTACTTGGGAATACCCGGAGTGGGGTAATTTAATTTTTTGTTGTTTTCAATCTTTGAGTCTGTGAAAGTTAATTGTTCCCAAGTCATCATGAGTTATGGGGACTCAATTTGTTTCGGAGCCAGAGATCATGAAAGTGTAATTCTTACTACCCCCACCAAGGAGCATGGACAATTCGATGTAACAAGTGTGATGATGACATGGATCTACCTAAAGGGAATCTTCGGGGGTGAAGCTCATGAAGACCAAAATTCTTACTTAAAGGGTTTCATAAAAGTTTGTGCTCCATTCAAATTCGCACATATATCCAAAGAATCCATTCGGCTAGACCTTATTCCATTATCTCTAATGGGAAAGGCGATATGGTGGCTAAGATCTTTGCCCACTAGATCGGTCACTTCATGGACAAGTCTCATGGAGGTCTTTCTAGGACAATACTTCCTATTATCTAGGAAGCTAAGGTTGAGGGATGAGATTGTTAAATTCCGCCAATACCACAGGAAATCAAGGTACGAAGCTTGGGGAAGGTTTAAAGAAAGACTTTTGAATTACCCCGCACATGAGGTGCTTGTGAAGATGATTATCCAAATCTTCTATCGAGTATTGGACCAACAAAACAAAGTCATAGTGTACAATATACTTGGTGGATCATTCATAAACTCATCATATGGGATTATTTCAAGAGTCTTTGACCAAGTAGAAATTTATTCTAAGAATTGGGACATAAAGGATGCTGAGGTGGCCATGTGGGATCCCACCTCGTCCTTTGTGTACAATAATGAAAAAGCTGAAGAAGAAAAGACCAAAGAAAAGACGAGCAAGGTGATGTCATGCCTCGAACTCCTACTTGATCATATGTTAGGAGACTTAATAGAAAGTGTAAGTGTAATAGATGTAATAGAAGTTAAGACTTGTGAAGACTAGGAGGAAGAGTGTTGGATAACGATCTATGGATGACATCTAGGAACTCGGAGGGATTCCATATTTCCCTATAAGGTCAAGATAGTAATCAAGGTTGGAACAAAAAAAATAAACATGGTATATCTTAAAGAGAAAGAGGATATTGATAGAGTGATTTTGGTGTGACTCTTAAGTAATGTTGAGAGGACTGGGGAAATGGTAAATGAAATACAAAGTGAATTCTCAATACTCCACCAAATGGTTGCATATCACTCCTTCGTTATTCAATAACTCGAGGCAAAAGTGAGAAAAATATCAAAGTATTTAATAGAGAGGCATAGTGAAGAAACGCAAAATGAGGATGCGTCAAAAGAAAAGACAAAAAGGCCTAATGTTGAGGAGTCAAAGTTAAAAGAGACATCGATAAGGAATCCTATTAATAACGAGTGTCATATTGTTTCTATTCCCCAACTCCCATGTTTCCACCTTTCAAAAAATGGTCATAGATGAGGGGAAAGCATGATAAACTCAACAAACTCTTTGATTAGTTTAGCAACCTCTCTATTAATATCCCTCTTATTGAGGCATTACAAGACATGCCGGGGTATGCTAAATTTATGAAAGATTTGGTGTCTAAAAAAACTCTTGTGGAGAATAAAACCATAGATATTACTCACCATTGTAGTGCCATCATGACAAGTGTGTATGTTGAAAAGAGGAAGGATCCCAGTGCCTTTATAATCTCATGCACCATTGGTACTTTCACATTTTCTAGGGCATTGTGTGACCTAGGGGCAAGTGTGAACCTCATGCCTTACATGATATTTCACAAACTTGGGTTGGGTAATCCAAGACCTATAAAAATCAAGTTGCTTAGGGCGGATCGATCCATTAAGAAACCTATTGGTATTCTCCACGATGTTCTAGTAAAATAAAGTTTAGATTGGATGGTGAATTGGTATCCTTCAATATATGCAAGACTATGAAACAACTGATGGACAAATAAGTCATCTTGGTAACTGATGTTGTTGATGGTGAGGTGTCTAACCATGTTGATGTAAGATTGTTGAATGATCCATTGGTTGGGGTGCTTTGGAATTGTGAAAGGGAAAAAGTGGAGGAGTATGACGAAGTGGTAGCTTCTCTCACCGGGCTTGGGTTTCACACCAAGAACCCAACTAAGTTAGATGTTGATCTTAAAAATCGTAAAAGTCCAAACGCCAAACAATACACATAGAACCTCACAAAATTCAACTAAATCCCTTGATACCTCATCTCAAATACGTGTTCTTAGGGTTTAATGAGACTTTTCAGATCATTTTTGCTAGTGAACTAAATTCCTTTCTAGTAGAAACATTAAAGTTAGTGGTAATAAAATCAATTTAGGCCATCGGGTGGATAATAACAGACATCATCGGCATAGCTCTCGGTATTTTCTCACATACCAAGTGTTGAGTACCAAAGAATTTTTAAACAACCCATGCAAGAGGTGGTGAAATAGGAGATTATAAATTGGCTCAATGTGGGAGTGATCTATCCTATATCTAATAGCATGTGGGTAAGCTCGGTGTAATGCATTTCGGAAAAGGGTGGTATCACGGTGGTTGAGAATGAAAAAAATGACCTCATCCCCTTCTGACCAGTCACTGAATGGCAAGTGTATATGGATTACGAAATTTGAACTCATGGATCGAGAAGGACCATTTTCCAATATTATTTATAGATAAAATATTGGATAGACTTACCATAAGAGGGTGGTATTGCTTTTTAGATGGGTACTTAGGATACAATCAAATTTGTATCGCCCTAGAGAACAAAGAAAAGACAACCTTTACTTGTCCATATGGCACGTTGGCATACAAGCAAATTCTATATGGATTGTGTAATACCTCAGCAACCTTTCAACATTGTATGTTGTTCATATTTCCTGACATGGTTGAAGACTCTATAGAAGTATTCATGGATGACTTCTCGGTAGTGCGAAATTTTTTTGAGTTATGCCTCAAAAACTTGAATATAGTGCTTGTAAGGAGGAAAAAGATAGGCATGAACAAAGAAAGAAAATAAAGAAAAGTGACCCTTAGTCGAAAGGAGGAGTAATGTAAAGTGTGATGTAGATGTTCAAGGTAGGGTGTAACCATGTTGCACCTAAATGATATCTTCCCTAACCTGAACCTACATTACAAGTTTATAAAGTCCCTTGAGATCACCGACCATTTACTTTCTTTGTAGTGGAGATTGAATATAGGGGCAAGCCTATGGCATGACACTTGTTGTATTGAGATTTCTTTTGTGAGGGGAAAATTTTGCAATTAAAATTTCTTGTTACATGTTCGGTAGTTTGGTGTGTTAAAATTTTCTTCCTTGTCAGATGGGTATGTAAACAAGTGAGGTGAGTGATCTTTTTCACCTACCGAATAATAAGGCAAGTGGAGTATGGTTTAGTTTTAGTCAAAAGGTGAGCCACTTCTAGAGGATTGGTTTTTGTTGCTTGACTGCTCTTTAAGGTCTTATGAATCCTTTGAGTATTGAATTTTATAAGGAGGGGTGTTGGGAAATTAGCATAGCACATTTGCAATGAGCTACTTATGTTTGCGATTCAAATCAAAGTTTCTATTACCATTAAGGTATGAAATTCGGGCACAAATAATTGTCTCGTGGTAAAAGGTAGTGTTGCTTGAGGACTAGCAAATGATTTAAGTTGGGGATATTGATGAGTGGTGATTTTACCACATATTTGTACTTATTATTAATGAACATTACCTTATTTTGAATGAGTAGATGAGACATAATTGTGATTTAATGAACTAATATCCACTCTTTGCAGGTATAGGAGTTGAAAAGAGAAAAGAGATTGATTGGATCTTGAAAGGGTCAAAAGGTAGCAGAAAAAATACAGTTGAAGACCTGCAGTGAAATAGCCTTAGTTACCGTGGTCATGGTCCATTAGCTGCGATCATGATATGTTAAGATGGTTAATCAACCATGACCACGAAAGTCAATTACAGTCGCGTAGCCACAGTCGCAGCCAGGCTTGTGTGATCGCGGCTTGGCGGATATGTTTCGCCCAAGGGCAAAACTGTAATTGCACATGCTGATCTCAATTTGAATCAAACCCTAATTTTATGTATCACTCATTCTATCACATTCCTTCTTACCCAATTTTTCTAGGTTTTTGGGTTGAGACTTTGTAGCCTCCATTTTTAGAGAAGAAAGTATTGTGTAAATTTTAGGTGAAAATACATTTGAATCTTTCTAAGTGGAATATTTTCTATCTTCCATTGTTGATATTATAGGAGAACCAAATTTGAAGTAATATTTGCTTAGATCTTCTACAACTTTGATGGGTGCTAGTACTTTACCAAGGGTACCAGTACTGGTTGGCATGGATCCACTAAATTAGTGTCTCAAAGTACTAGGGTATCATTCCTATATTGGCCAATGACCCCTCATAACCAACATTGGTGATGAGTTCTGGAACTTAGGGACTTCTGCTAAAGGTCTCAGTCCTCAACTGATGGTTGAGACTTCATCCTTAGATTTGCTTGGTGCTAAGTACTACTTCCAAGTGAACTGACACTGATACTAATAAATGTTTAACATGATCTTATACTGATAAATTCTCAACATGATAATATTCTAAATTTAATGATACAAGCATGGTCTAAATGACTTGTAACTGAAAATTACAATATGCATAAGTACCTAAGTATCGGGTGTTCATAACCCACCACCACTGACCAATGCAAACTGGACATGGCAGGAAAAGTCATAAATAATGCTCAATATTTTAATGACTAATTATAATATGGGCATTTGCATTATCAAACATATGGAAATACAATTCTCATGAAGGAACATATTTTCATGGTTCATAGTCAAAACAATTGAGAGAAAATTTATAAAATTCATGGTCAACTTGGAATCCCTGAAAAGGAGAAAAGGGTTTTACACTTGTAAAATTATGGAGTTCTTGGGACTCAATGGGTGAAAGTCACCCATTGATGAAATCCCACATACCTAAAAGTGAAAGCCTTGGAGAATTTCTTGGATTATGAGCTTGCTCTTGAGAAACCCTAGTTTGCTTTGAGGTTGAAGGGAAAATTGCCCTTTTTATTTCTCTGGGTGAAAAATATGATTTAATGATGAATTGGGGAATTTGGGTCTACTATACCACCCTCTTGGGAAGCCTAAACTATGTGGCTTTGGAATTTAAAGGAGTGGGAAAATACATAAAAGTTCATGAAAAATTATGTAGAAAAACGCGCTCCCAGTCATTACGACTCGTCACTAGTCGTGGTCTAAGTTGTAACCTTAGACCCTCGATCTTTGATCCGTTCAAGTATGACTATGAATCCCCTCCTAATGACTCGTTATTACTTACTATGAGTCATTAAATAGAGTCAAAGTCAGAGGGTTGGTTTTGGATCATTCACTGTAGGGTGGGGTCGTTATCACTAGGTTGAGATTTGGGATTCTCACTGTTATGATGATGAATCCTTTTAACCACCCTTAACGTCTGGGCACAGGTCATCAAATGAGTCGTGTTAACTGGCAGGTGGTAGACTCCTAAGGAAAATTTTCATAACTTTTTACCACGACATCGGATCAGGGTAAGACTTTTGGCATTAGAAAGCTAACTAAATGGCCAATATATTTAGGGGTTTAGAACTTGAAATCTTGGGGTATTACAAGAATCCTGACCTCTAAATGAAATACCACTAATATTATACTGTTGACATGTATTTTTACTGCCACCTTCATATGTTTCAATGTATGCCTTCTCTATATTCCTGTATGATTAAGAACCAGAGGAAAAGTAGATCCATATGCTATAAAATGCTCTGATGCCAAATGGGCCAGCAAAGCTAATCCTCTAATAAATCCCTATGCCCTATCAAGTTCTATAAGGAATAACATAGTAGTATGTCTGGCCCACTAGAGAAACCAAATCCATAGTCAAAAATTAATAAGGAGCCTTATCAAACACCAGCAAACCTAACTATGTCCTATGAACCACTCGATGTACCAAATATCACATCCGGCAATAAATAATCCACGAAAAGGCTCAAAATACCCTGCAGTGAATCTTGAAAGACTGAGAAATTACAAACTCTATTTGACACTAGGTTGGCTTCGGAACTCTAGATGAAGCTAAAGATCCTCAATATTAATCTCTAACTCCCAAGCCTAATGTTAAGCTGAAACTCAGATAATACACATAAATGTCATGTCTATAACTATCAAAATCGTTATCCTATCCATCTAGACTCAATGAAAGTACATGGAAGTTCATAGAAGTACGGACACATGATAAGGAGTAAAGAATAAAATTTCCTAAGAATGCCCTGTAGCCTACCTGAGATAGGATACGGATGTTGTAACACCCCAGATTTTGGTCCTTGAAAAATTCCTTAATTTTGAACTTACTGCCCAACCTACGACTTAGCTAATGAGTCGTAAGGTCTCCTTATAAGTCTTAAGACCCTAATTGTAGCCTGATCATTATGTTAGCCTAAAGTTTCTATTGTGATAATGACTAGGGGTCACGAGGCGTAATGACTCTATACGAGTCATATAGTCTCATCTATAACCAAACCAGTGTAATAGGCCAAGTTCCTATCCTAACAATGACTACGACCCTACACGTTGTAATGATATCTCACGAGTCATACTGTGTGACTCATATGATCAGCAGTCAGGGTTCGTTGAGCTAGTGCTCAGACTACAAGTTATGGAGGTGACTCGTAGCAAGACGTCATGAGTTATAAGGTAACCTGTGAAAACTGGGCGGCCTTTTAAGCACTTTTAAGAGGGTCATTCTTGTCATTTACCTCCTTCCCCACTTAGGATACATGTCCATAAAATGCCCAAAGAGGGTTATTTCTATCACTTTAACAATAAAATACATTTTCTATTCTTTGTCAAATTGCTAAGTCAAGAACACCTAGGGTTTCCAAGGAATTGGTAATTAGAGAATCCAAGGCTTGATATCTCTCTATAATTCGTGATGTGTCAAGCATGTTACTCTTGCTTAAAGCTTTTTTTGATCAAGCATATGTTTTAAATTTTTATTCAAGTGGTTTTGAATTTTGGCTTTTGAATGTGGATTGAGGGTTTTGAATGATTGTTCTCTTAAATGATTTTTCATGGTTTATATGTAATTTTTTATGCTTTAATAAGGGTTTTTAACGTGTGGGGTGCATGGGTATGGTGAATAAATTAGGGGGTCATGGGTTCCCCTAATTATATTGATTTTGATAATTTAATTAGTGATAACCTTAACCCAATCTTGTGAAATTGGTTTTTAATATAAGTATATTGGCATGACCCGAACTAGGGCCTAGCCTTGACGGGTATCCCAAGTCCACCAAGGACGTGAGATCACCCCCTTTTTCTAGACAACTCAGAACATAACACCTAGCAGTGGTTGAATTCCATATATATAATAAGATAGAAAAGTATCTAACTCAAGGACATCTAAGAAAGTCAACATCAATACCCAATCCATAGTAATATCCACAAAGCCTATACTAATATAAAAACAACAAATTCTGGGACAAGCCCTCAACTCTAAAAATGATAATGACAGTGATAATGATAATTTTTAATCTGAAGTCCTCAATTATAATTTATGGGAGGAAATTAATGAAATGACCAAGTTTTTCGAAGAATGGAAGCTCACCACTTCATCGCAAATGACTAGCAAATTGAGCCGATCCACCTAACACTGCATAGGAAAAGTAGAATTTCCTTCGGGCCCTACATCGCGTGGGGATACAACGTCTGGAGATAGTTAGTGGGTTGAGAACTAGTATGTAACTCAGGGATAGGGGATAAAATAATTCAAAGTGAAGTCCAGTTCAAAACCATGTGAATATCATCGTCACAAATATACATAAATAATATGTCAGGATGGGGAATAAGGCTTACCATGAAGTGAAATGTTATCTTAGACTACGTAGCTCCACCACCCTAATAAGCACCAACGGGCTTTATAGGTTTAGTTCCCCATCTTGAAAGGGACCCAGCACGTGCTAGATGTATAAACAGGAGGTATCAAGAAGGACCAGAGAATACTCCAATCCCACGTTAATCTAAGATAAAAATATATCATTAGTGTTAACCATGCACATGGTCATCAAGACCAAACATCATGTAGGCAAACATAAGTTTCCAGTATAAGTCATCTAAGACCCGCACCTTCACAGCTTAGGTACATAACCCCCATTAATCCCAATTTAAATCAAGTTACACATAACCCGTTTATTAACCAAAGAATTAACTGTTAAGGCACACCATGGGTATCGTCATACCTTTACATTTTCAAGCTTATCTCTATGACATAACAATCACATTAACTTAGGGGAATACCTCGATCCCCTTTGTTTATTAAATAAAATTATAGAAAACAAGGCCTTCAAATCCTAATTCATTGTTTAACCATTTATGCAATGCAATAATATCAGTGAGTGAGTCAAACTAATGGACAATTCCATAATTCAAAGCCATTAGCACAAGTGGATTGAGGGAACACAATTATTAAGAACTAATGCCAAGTTCAAAACATCCATTTGGGGGAATACCTTGACCCCCATTCCAATTCCCACACCTATGCACTCCATTAGTTTAAAACGCTAATTTAAAGCATTCACAACTCACGAAAAACCATGAAAAGACAATTCAAGGGATAATTATTTAAAAACCCTCAACCATATCAAAATCCACTTTAATTTCCTGTATTTAAACTATTCAAAAAAATATGATTTTCATGAAATAAGATTTGGGGAAGAGTAACATGCTTGGAAGTATCACAATTATGGAGAGAAATCACCCTAGAGAGCTCTAATTGATCAACTTCTTGGAATCCCTAAGTATCTTGACCTTGGAGAATTTAGAGACTTTAAGAGAGATTTTGTGATTAATAAAGGTTGGAAATAAAGGCCCCAAATTGTTATATATATATGGGGTCTAAGTGGGTAAAGAGGAAAATATCCAACTTGCCCTTAATTAAAAGTTAAAAAATTGTCACTAGTGACTACGAGTCACTATACAACTCGTAAGGATACATTATGACTTGTCACCGTGAGTCATAGTCAAGACAGTAGCTGGACCCTTCTCTTTTAACCCTACAATTCACTCCATATGACTCATTAAGTGACCGTACGACTCGTAGGTTCCAAGTCCTAATCAAGATAAAACTTTTTGGGCATCACACTGGTTTGACTAAGTATAGGACTATACAACTCGTATAGAGTCTTTATGACTCACTAGGATCCACTCGTAATTAGGAAAGTAACTTAGGCAACCTTTTACTGGATACCTTAAGATTGGGTCCTATGACCCATAATGACACCCTACGACTTATAAGGAGAGTCGTAATCTGGGCAATAAGTTTAAAAACTCAAAAAAATTTCAAGGATAGAAAGTTTGGGGTATTTCATATATGAAAGTTGAACTACTCTTGAATTATGGAAATTGCATAAAAAGGATAATGAAATATGAATGATTTGAAAGGTCTTCAATTCCACGGATTTATTTTGAAATGGACCTTTGGAGTCTAGATATCTAAATAGGTTCGAGTACCGAATTGCTAAATATTTTGAAGTCCTATTGGCTGATGGGTTGAAGTCCCAGTTGGGTAAATATATATAAAAATCATATTGGCTAGTGGTTTAGAGTCCCATTGGCTATTTTATTTGGCATGATGAAATTCTCTTGCAAGCTATAGTCGGTATAATAATACCACTTGATATTGCCAAAATAAATGACTCCTTGATTAAGTGAATGGATTACGTACTAAATGTTTTAACTGAGCGTAAAAGGGTTCGTGTAGTTTGCAGTAAAACTGGAGGTCCCTAGAGGAGTAATACTGGAAATCACCTTTGTCAGCATGAGGATCTAAATAATTGAGTGTTCAAGTCACCTTTAATATATGATCGGGAGGTTTGAGTCCCCTGTGTATGTATTTTATGATTATTCTCTGGTAAATGCGGCTACACATCCTAGATTCCAACCAAGGGGTGAGTATGAGTCACATATAGCCCGTGGATACTATTATGACGGTTACGCTAAACAACCCAAACTAAGGTTTTACTTTCATGCTAAGTCTTTTTCCCTATACTTTCATGGTATATTTATACATGTACATGCATATGATTGCGTGCATTAGTTTTAATGGTTATGAACTATTGATCATGGCATTACTGTACCTCTTTCCTAAGTTATATGCTATCACTCATCCCGCTAACTATCTCCTAATATTGTATCCCCACATGATGCAAAAACAAAAGACATTTCTACTTTTCCTATATAGTGATAGGATCTTTTAGTGGTTAGCAGTCACCTTTGAAGTGGTGAGCTTTCATTTTTTGGAAGGGCTATCATTATAAATTCTTGTTTTCTTTATGTGTCAAACTACTGCATTAGATTCTTTTGGTATCATTTGGGGCATGTCTCAACTTATATTGGTTTTGGTCTGTTTAGAGGATTTATGGATTACTGTGGATTGGGATGACGATGAAATTGTTAAATTCCTTTATGAGTTACCTATCTTGTTATATGTTTAGAACTCAGTTTTTCTTGTTATATGTTTAGAATTCAGTAGTTGTTAGTTGTATTATTTTCTTTTTTGCTAGGTAAAAGAGATGGTCTCCGATTCTCGGTGGACTTTAGATACCCATCACGGCCAGTCCCTAATTCGAGTTGTGATGAAGTTGGTTTGAGAGCCTAGGTTCATAGTCAATTGGGTTTCTACAAATTCGTGTCAAGTAGAGTCTCTTTTAAGGGTGTGTAGCATGCCACACTTATAAGGGAGAGGCTACGAGGCATTTAGGTATGTTTTATTTTCTTGTGTTATACTTTCAGGGTGTAAAGTCTAGGATGTTGAAATCTCCTCTATTCCGTTTGTTCTCATTTTAGATCATGACTTCCTAAAGATCTAAGGACCTTCCGAGTTGAATCTTTAACCTAGACCAAATGATAAAGACAACCTTTAGAGATTAACCTCTGAGCTCTAAGATAAGAAATAAATCTCCCCCTAGGAGCTAAAGAAACACCCTTCCATTCTATAACTGGCCCACCAGGGAACCTAAAGATAACACTACGGGTTCAACAATCCAAAGGTGTGTAACAAAAGTGTATCCAATCCATAACCAGAATAACATCAAAATCCACCATATCCAACTAAAAAATATCCAATAAGGAATGCTTGCCACCAATAGATACCACACCCACTATAGACTCTCTTAGCAATAACTGAGTCACCTACTGGGATAGAAACAAAAAAAGGATCCGAAATAACTTTCGGATCAAAGCCAAAAGTCGTTGCCATATAAGAAGTCACATAGAAGAGAGTAGACCCTGAATCAAGAAAATAATACACCTCACGAGATAAAAGCTGTAATAAACTAGTAACGATATCAGGTGATGCCTCAAATTCTTGTTGAGGTGCCAAAGCATACAACCTATTCTGACACACTAGAACCAGGAGTAGTAATAGAAGAAGATGCCATACAACTAAGTGCAGTAGAAGAAGATGAAGCCACAGGAATCTTATTCACCCCTGTAGCAACCTTATTGAGCAGACAATCCTTGATGTGATGGCTTGTCTAGGCACACTTGAAGCCTTTGTCCTTTCCTTTATTGCCATAACCCCAATGAGGACGACCACAAAACTGATAAAGAGGACATAAAAAATTTGACTGACCTCTACTCTCCTGATATTGGACACCCTGTGCTTAAGAATTATCACCACTATGATAACGCCTATCACCCAATTGATAAAGAGCACTAGCAGTAGAGTAGGAACTAAAAATCCCTAATTTTTCTGCCATTTTCCACCATCTCGATCACCATGAGACTGAGTACCTCCTTGATAAAAAAAACCTACTCCTCTTACCCTGCCAATCCGCAAACTTTGCTTGCATCATATTCTCATTCTCTACTTGCTGCATATGAACAATCAACCTAGAGATATCTATATCTTTAATCAGCGAGAGCAGTCAAAATAAGATCCCGATTCAACCCAGAAGTGAACTTCCTCATTCTTTCCTGCATGTCAGCCACTAAATAAGGAGGATACCTTGACGGCTAGTGAAACTTCAAGGCATATTCCTTTACAAAAATCCTTTCCTGCCTAAGGTTCATAAATTTCTCCATCTTTTCCTTCATCAATACTTAGGGAAAAAATCAATCCAAAAAGGCATTAGAAAAGGCCTCCCACAACCCTTCCTCTTCCACATCACCTCTATTCTATCCCACTCCTCATACCATTGATATGCAACATATATGAGTTGATAAGATTCTAAGTTTACCCCATTCACATTGGTAGCTTGCATTAATTGAAATATCTTTTCCATCTCATCCAAGAAGCCTTATGGATCCCTCTACACCTTCACTCTAAAAAAGTTAGAGGACCTATTTCATAAATTAGAAAACCCTTGTGGCCTTAGTAGACAGAGCACCAGTCATACTCCACTCATCCTGAGCAACAACTAATTTAGCAACAACGTAAATAGACCGATAGAATTCTACATTAGTCACCTCGCATTGAGGAGGACTAATAGCAACCAGTGGAACTCAAGTATTATTGGAGATAGGACTATGATATCAAAGATGATCCCCAGAAGCAGGATGCACCCCTTTAACATTACCCCCAGATAGGATAGAAGAATTTTCTTTCATTCCAGATCTATAAGGAATGATCTGAAAGATTAACGAACAAGGATTAGAGAAGATTCCATAACTGAGCATTCATGCTTAAAGATAGAATACCAAGAAAGTGAAATATTCCTATATACCTTGTAGCATCTCTCTAATGAGTGTGGTATGCTATACACACCTAAAAGAGACTCTACACGACATGGCTTTTTGGACTCCCAATTGACCTTAAACCTAGGATCTAATACAAACTTGACACGACCCACCTTGGGAACTTGTCGTAATGGGCATCCTAAGTCCAACCAGGAATGAAGACCACCCCTATTACCCAACCCAACCTTCAGCCGCCTGCCCTGAGTTGGCTAAATTTTGAGCATGAAATAAAATAGTGTAATAACTCACACAAAGACCATGGGAATAGATCACAACCACGACCAACCACATTAAGTTCAACTATCCCATACCAATAATGCAATCATACCAAACCACACCAAACAAGGCCATAAATTTGGCCAAAACCAAAAACGTTACGAAATATACTATAATTAAATCCCAAAATGTAATATGACAGAATAGTGAGAAATTATGTCTGATGAAGCCAACATCCTAGCCTATTCTAATGCCAAAGATGACACCTATATTGATCCCTCCTATAACAACCCATAGAAGTACCACAAAGCCTTTAACCAAAAGAGTAATAAAATTCAGTTAGGATATGACCCCAACTATAGCCAAAACCAATATCCAAAATAAAGTCAAAATTTCTAAAAGTATCCATAACATAAAATAAAGATTTCAAAAATGATGGAAGCTCGCCACTTTAGTCTAAGAGTTGTGCATGAGTAACTTTGTATGTGGAGGAGTAGAACGGCTGGTTCCTACATAGCATGGGTATACAGTCGCCAGTAGATGGGGTTAGCGAGTGACCGCTAGCATGATCTCAGGATATAGATAAAATAATTCCATTCATAAAACCTATTAAAACCATCCATATGCATACAAAAATACATAAATACATATACCCTTGTCGATAAAAAGGGACCGAGTTTAGCATGCCATTAAAACTTTTACCTGGCTGTGTAGCTTTGCCATCTTAAAACACCTACGAGCTATATGGGTTTATCTCCCCCTACTAAAAAGGTCCCAATGCATAAAGCCATACGACCAGGGAAATATCCCCTGGGATAACTAGTATATTCCCAAAATAAAGTGTGTCATCATTCACACGGTCACAAGGACCTACCTCATATCGGCAATTATGAGTTTCCAATTTTGGTCCCCTCCAGGACCTCCACCTTCCACGGCTTTGTTACACATTCCACCATGATTGACCAATTAAAACTAGTTTCCAAATAACTAAACTATTATACATTTATTAACAAAGGCCATTGATATTGGTATCTTCATACTAACCCTTACTTGTAAGTATTATCTATAGCCAACCATTTATAGGTTTAAGGGGACTTTCAAGTGCTCTTCCATTTACCATATTAAACCACTTAGGAGACTTCCATGTTCCCCACAAGCTTAACTGATAAGCCTTTACCTTTTTCAATCGATTTAAACCATGTATAATTTCTTTACCGAGTTTAAAACATCCAAGGGTTCCATTAAAAGAAGTCAATACAATGAACATATCTTTATAAGTATTTTGTCAAACACATTAGGGGCATAATATAACTAAAACAATTTCCAATTACCATTAAACCATTCCCATTAAATCTAATTACCCAAAACCACTATTAATGCTTATAAAAACATAATTAAAACCATGAGAAACCATAACCAAGAAAATAAAATCAAAACCCCCAAATTATATTTGAAAGCCAAAACCATGCAATAGTAAAACCAAGAAAACATTTATATAAACCATGCCTTTAATTAAACTAACAATGAAGGAATAAAAACATGCCTTAACCAAGATGATGATAAAAAGAAATCACCAAGACAAGCCCTAGTTCCCCTTGCTAAATAGCTCTTAAAAGAATTATGAAGTGTTTAGGAAGATTTTCTAAGTGCTAATAAATAGAATAATAGGATAAATATCCTCCTAAATAGGTTAGAAGTCGTTTACCTTATTACGATAAGTAGGTAAATTTCTAGAATACCCCTACTTAAGTTGTACAAAATCTTATCATAGGGATACGACTAGCCCACACTATTCGTACCCTTCCAATATAATTGGTATCCACCACTCGTATCCAAGCCTCAACCCTTAGATCAAATACTATCCAGTATATGACTTATCTAACCAAGTTGTAACCACAACATACGATCTGTATCCATGACCCATATCCCTTGCTAAATAAAATACCCAGAGAATTGAACACTGTTTACAATATTAGTCCCTGGTATGATTCATTCCCTGGCTTACAACTCATGGTGAGAAGCTCGTACTTACATTAAATCTAAGATTAATTTAAGGAACCAAATAAACCGTAACAACCAATATGACTCATACCCCTAAGTCAGATTTATTACAGTAACAAAAATCCATCCCACCAACCAATACTAGTTAGCATATGACCAGACCATACTATTCGAACCCTATTATATGGCTTGTACCCATGAGTTTTATTGGGTCTAGATATTAGAATTCTAGGAAATTTTCAAAGGTATAGAAACTGGGGTGTTTCACGACCTTAGGATGGTGTACACTTGCAAGGAGTCCCACTCAAACATGGGGTGCCTTGAATGAGTTCGTGAGGACAATCTATGTGCCAAAGGGTTACATGAAGCTTTATAATAATGATCTAAGAAGACCAATTTGTTCAATATGGGTAGAGATTTTTGGAGTTCTAAGATGTGTTCTTATACTTGATGATTGGTTTCACACAAACTACGTAACTCCTTGTATGGTTGACTATGTATGGACATCTCGAGTGTCCAAGTGTTTCCCATACTTTTTGGAAAGTTATAGAGTCTTTAAGACCGTAAAGGTTTACTTCACCCAAGATGGGTACTATGAGGAGGTATGGTGCGACACATTCCTATTAGAATATGGAAACATATATTTAGGTGCTGATTGATTTGCACAACATAAGATTCCAAATAGGAAAAATTATCCTAAGTTTTCAAATAAACATTAGGGAAATCATCTATTTCTACCTACCCTTCCCAAATAAGCCTTATGAAAATAAGAGATAAAAGATTGATAGGAGTAAGGGTATGCAAGGTGGAAACCTAAGATAGGAAAAAAGAGAGGTTATGAGGAGTGAAGAAAGAGGGTTACCACTAACTAGATCTAATATTCTTTTTCCTTTTATTAATAAGGAAATGTGTGTAGGTACCAACATGGAAAGTTAAGGAGAACAAGTACCAAAAGAAAATGTTTCCTTTGATGACTTGACGAGGGAAATCTTAGATGCTTCCAAGGCTTGTAGAGGACCTTCACACCAAGGTAAAGAAGAATGTACTCAAGAACTTCAAGGTAACATAGCTAACTCTTATATTTTTATACGTCACTGATGATTGTGTGGCTAGTAGCCCATTGAGTGTGAGTAGTAGCTTACCTACATATGAATGTATTAATTCTTTATCTCTTGATGATGACGATGTGCATGTTGTGAGTGTGGATACACTAGTTGATCCTATTGATAATAAAATTAACTCTTCTTGTTAGATCAACTTTTGTCCACTTATTAATGAAGCCATTGTTTTGGATGATAGTATATCATCTTGTGGAAATTGTATTGGCCAAATTGTGTGTGAAACTAGTCCACCACTTGAGGATGTGTGTAATGTGATTAGAGAATCTCAAGTGAGTGATGAAATTGATAATGTTGGTCAAGAAATTAGAGTGGCCCTTTGAGCTTGTCTTTTAATGAATATCCTAATGCTTGCTTGGCTCATAGGGATAATCATGTGCTTGAAACATCTTGGATACTTGATAACAATCTTTTAGAGAATGGACTTGCATGCTCTATATTATCTTTTATGGATAGATCCTTCTCTATTTAAGAACAATATCTTATTTGAAGATGATGAGCTTACTCCTAAGGAATTCCTTAGTAGTGTGGATAATATTGTTGATATGACTCATCTTGAGGGGTATACTCCATATGAAATCCCACTAAGGTGTGATAACATTCCTCCTAAAGATAGAAATCTCTTCTTGGAAGATGAGAGTACTCTTAAGGGAAAGGAATGTGAATTCTTATAAGAGAATAATCAATTGGCTGATGATAACTTTGATTTGCTTGAATCTTTAAGAAACACAATAAGTGATTGTTCCTTAGAAAATAATTGTGGATATGATCCTTTATATGACACCCAACCCTTGTTTGATACTTATAAGAATGAATCGCTTACTTCATGTGAAGGACTAAGTAATAATACCTTTGATATTAGTGGTGGTATGTGTCTACTTGAGGATTTCTCCATTGAAAGAAAAAGTATCAATTATTTGGAAATTGATTCCTCTTGTACTTTCTGTGACCTTATTATTAAGAATACTAATAGTAATGATTTTGAATCTAATAGGGGATACGTGCATGAGGGCACCTTAGTTGAAGTTTAATTGAGTAATACCTTTCTCTATTCTTCCTTTGATTTTGATGATGTTTATGCTAATGAGGAAAGTATATATTTTAGTTTGGGTAAAGCTAGTGGGGGAAAAGAGTGTAGTCTAGACCCATGTCTATGGCCACTGTTTTCATTTGACCCTAGTGCCAAATTTGGATATGGTGATTATGGAACACCCAACTTATTGCTTGGTCCACATGACCAACAAAGCTTGAATGAGGGTTTTGGTATCCTTCTATATGATGAGAAGTCTTTCTAGGAGATTCACAATCTTCTTGAGGGACCAAGATTGTGAAAGGGAAAGAACTCCAACCAATATGAAGGTTTTTTAAAGAAAGGGAGCCATGAAAAACTCAAAAAGAGTTCACCATTGTATGTTTCCCTACTTGACCAAGGTTTCACCACTTGTATGTCAAGGAGAAAGTCTTCTATTTAAACTACTTTGGATGAAATCCATTCATGTGATACCCTTCCTCATTATATGAGTAGAGATGATGACCTCTTTCTCGAAGGTTGTATCATTCTTTAGAACCCGAGGGAAAATATTTCATTGACTTTTTTGGGTATTTCTTATAACTTTTCATCCTTGTTTGACACACTTGTGCTTAAGTTGCATGAAACTCAACTTGTAGATGCCAAGTTGATGATTTACTTAAAAGAAAGAAGCCATATGTGCTTAAATGTCTTAATTCCATCCTTGTGTGCCTTATCTGGTATATCTTTTGAGCCAAATGGCAATCTCATAGATGATAGTGCTTGTATGATTCCTTTATACTTGGTTCCTTCATATACTACCTTTTTGCCTATGATGACAACCATTCTAGTTTTGGATTTTCTTTATGTAGAGGTAGAAAATTTTTTTGGTTGGTCCACTTGTTTAAGTGACATTGATTTATGCATCTTGTGGACTTTAATACCAATTGAGGCACTACTCTTGATGTGGTCTCTTAAAGAGGTGATGAAGCAATTGTGTCTTATGGCTACTAAGGTGAAGGTAACCTTACCTTTTGGATTTAGTGATACCATTATGACCCTTATGGTTTCCTTACCTCTTGGTAATTCCCATAGAAAACTCCTTTGTGCATATTTCAAAAAGTTTTTAATGATTAACATGAAGGATCCTTGGTTATATCTTAAGTGTGTGCAACCTTGGCATGATGAAATGTTTGCTTATGCTAACCCTGACCCTCATGCCATGAAGAATTTATGTTTATTTGTCCTTCCTTTAATTTTGCAAGGTTTAATTTGAGGTCAAATCCTTTTTAAGAATGGGAGGACGATACAAGTCAAATGGGCATCAACGCTTTTGATCACACAACTCAAGGCCAACATGAGAAGGTCCAAGCCTTGATTGCCTAACGATCCAAGAATGTGCTTGGAGGCCCTTTTCCGAGCTCCTAATAAAGTAATGTCATGTTTGAAAGATATCTTGGAGGCGCGGAAAGCCATGTCGCTAGAACAAAGAGAGCCCTTATGGGTTATTTCTGAAATATCTATTTTTGGGCTATTTTTGTAATAGGCTAGTTATGCAAGAGAAACTACTATAAATAGCTGACTTTGAACTTTCATTAGTTAGTTTATTTAATGATGATGATGAATTCATGAAAATTCCATTGGGAGTGTTGAGTTCTTGGAAAATCCAATGTTGAACTTTGATTAGAAACGTCGATTGTAAGGGAGATTCAATCTCCTTTGGGGTCACATAAGATCTAGGTGATCGTAGGTAATTAGTAAGGGAGGTCTTTGGGTTTGATACACCATTTAGTTTCCCTTTTGTTATCTTCTTGTGTCCATCTTTCTATTATCTATCCTTTTATCCTTTACTTTTTGTATTTTCAATTTTGTCGATTTATTAGTATTTGTGTTTGCTTCTCATCTTCATAGACTACTCTCGTATCTGGGGGGGAGCCATTTCATAGTGATGGTTGTCCTGGACCAAGGATTGATACTTTTTATGGCAATATAGGCATATTCAATGGCTTTTACATATTCTTGCAAGAAAGAAGGTTTGTCATTACTGTGGTTAAAAGCATTGTAGTTCCTAGTTCTCCATATAGTCCAAAGATTAAAGGGAAAAATTTCTTTCCAAGTAATGTGATTATCTAATTATCTATCCCTGATTTTCTCCCAAGTCCTATCCCAACTACTATAGTTGAAATTATATATAGATAAGTCACTGTCGGGGGGGGGGGGGGGAATTTGGTTGAGCAGCTTAGTCCAAAACTCAAGGACCATAGGAAATTCAAAAAAATATGGTAGATATCCTCAGTTTGATAGGTACACAGCTAGCAGACGGTATCTATAGATAGTTGCTTATGGTTAAGATAGGAGTTTGTGGGAAGCTTGTAGTGCCAGAGCATCTAAAGGAAAAATTTGACTTTGTTAGGAATGTGGAGTTTCCAAACCCTAGAGAAGTCTTTCCTAGGGTGGTCAAGATAGGTGGTATCTTTTTAAACAATGAGCTAATAAGTTTCGCTAGAGAACTTTCCATTACATATGATCCTATGATACGCCCAATTTATAACTGTCGTTAGAAAGTGTAAGCGGTCGTTGTCAAATATAGAACCCAACTGGGTTGGGTGTCTAATCCTACAGGGAATACTGTGTACACTAAATATTGTGGTTGTTATTAGACTGTTGATCGAAGGTTCTAAAATAGAAGGGGGTTTTGATTTATTGATTGTACTTAAATGATTGTCACAGAGTGTAATCCAAATATCGATTGTATTCGAAATAGTAATTCAATAAGAGTATTGAAACTAGGATTATGGTTACCAAGATGCTTAAGCAGCTAGGGTTGTGAACTGTTTTGAATTCTCAATGAATAATTTTAATTCCAAGATTAATTGAATTCCATGACTCACTCATTAGTTTCTCAACCTAAATTGAGTAACTTATCCCTTAATTCTTTCAAAATTAAGGAACATATTAGTTATCCAACTATATTCTCACATGATTTGATCCGGTTAAGGCATCTACCCTTTATCTAAAGGTTAAAGTCTTTAGATTTGTGTAAACCCTTTCTTTTCGCAACAAACACTTTTGTATTCGAACAAGTGTTATTCTTGGGCTCACTTTTCAAGTTTTCATCCAAGAAAAGTCATTAAAGTGAAGAAGGGTTGACGCACTATTAATTAATCATGGGAATCTACTAGATTCACAACCCCCAATCAGCTATTCACATCAAGGCTCTGATAACCCTAGTTATGGGAGCTTAGTCCCACATTTCCATGAAAGAAAGAAAAGAAATCATTGTGATATTCATTAAGTAATTCAAAATTCACTTACAAAAGTCACAGTTGTTGATCTTCAATCTTCAGTGGAAAATATAATAATGAAATCTTGATCCCCAAATTCTAGAATAAATCTCAGAGAAAAACTATGTAGCAATATGTTTCAAGTCCTGCAAAAACCCTAGTAAAAGATAAAATATCCCTAATAAAACCTAAAACTGGATATTTATATGTTCCCCCATAAAAAGAATTTAAACCCACGTCCAAAGTGACGGTCAAAGTGGTGGTCCGTCGAAAGACTGACAGTCCGTCATTCGGTCTGTCGTAGCTGATCCTAGATGGTCACTTTCTGGTTAAGACTGATGGTTCACATGGTGGTCCATCGCAAAACTGATGGTCCACCATCTTGCCATCGATGACGGTGCTGGAGAGTCAAGTTCTAGATAATCTTGATGGCTGGAGTGGTGGTCTGTCAAAAAATCGACGATCCCCCAAGTTGGCCATCACTGAGCCTTCCAAAATACCTAGCTCTATTTAGTGCTGACGGCCAAAGTGGTGGTCCGTGCAGAACTAACAGTCCAACACATGGACCATCGCTGGGTTTTTAGAGTTCATGGGTTCTGTCTTGATTTGACAGTTGAGTTGGTGGTCCATCGTAAAACTGACGATCCACCATTTTGACCATCAGAAGTGTTTTTCTGCTAATTTTTTGAGTCTTTTCCTTTGGTCAGCTCCTTGCCCTGAAACACTAAAAACTAGCATTAAATGCAACCTTGGTTGCTTGAAAACATGCAATTTTCCTAAGAAAAAGATGAAAAATATTCAGTCAAAAGCCAGAACATCAACACCCTCAACTTAAGATTTTTGCTTGTCCTCAAGCAACTCAGCATCAAATTGCAAATATGAACAATACAGTGATGGGCATTTACCACTGAACCAATTCTCACACAATAATTCACTGGTCATCCAAATCATACGGTTTAACATGTCAGAGTCTATAAGCGACATTGTTTCAAATTCAATTAATATACACAACATGTATACAAGTATCTACAAATATCATCCAAATTAAGTATGACTCAAGTTTCCCTCACAATCAAGGAAATCCATCACTCAATATCTTTTGTGGATACAAATTACAACCCTCTCACTCATCAAAGAAGTTACAAACATAGCACATGCACCCATAGTCTTGCCTTTATCATCCAATACCCCCTTATAGTTGAGTTCCAAGATCATGTAGGTCTTTTTTAGGCTAGTTCTGAGGTATTAGGCTAGGTTCGGAGGCAATTTTGGCAAAAGTGACTAAAAGCTACGCTTTAACTCTCTTTGCCTACAAATTCTTCTTACCAAAGCCAATGCTTTGCTAGCTCATTTACCCATTTCTCATACATTCATGCTTTACCATAGTAGACCCCCTTTTTTTTTACAAGCATCAGCCACCCTCAACTTAAGCTGATGCCAAAAGTCAAAGTGCACATTGTCTTAACTAGACCAGGGCGAAATTCTCTAATTCAAATTCTAGACCAACTTTCCATTAGGCTGTTAACAGTCCCATAATAGACACCCTCAACTTAGGTGTTTTAACTAAGTTTGGGTACACATTGCCCATTACTAGGACAGGGCCAGAGCTAGGAGTCAATAGCTGAAAGAAAGTTAACTAGAATGTTTGGTGATGAAGAAAAATTAACAAAGTCTCAAAGAGGGGTTCAAAAATGGAAACTTATTTTTTTGGTAGGGTCAATTATTTTGGCTAAATGGACTGAAAGCACAAGGTGGCCTGCCATCACTTCCTATCCTATCAACTACAAAATAGCATCAATTGAACCAGGCAAGTTCTAGGTACTATACTATGTAAGAACTAATACAAATACTCACACACACAATGGCAACTGAGTCATACCTATTCTACTATTCTTAAGATTTGCATCACATATCATGTGGATTTAATGGTTAATGCTAATTACAGATCCACTAATAGTTGATCACATATTCTAGGAGACAAAAGTAAATGGTTAAATGTAAGTAGTCATAGTTAGATGCCAACATCATTCATCATCCGTTTTCACAACAAGACACTAACACAAATAACACTTTTATTTCATGGCCCAACCTTAGCAACATAACAAGACTTAAAAATAAAAAAAATGCAAATCTAAAGTTAAACCTAAACATGTTGCTTCTTCTAGATAGCACATAGTAGGGGTCCAAAATGTTGGCAACACAACCCCCATGGTACAAGTACCCCACTCCCACAGAAAAATACATGCATTGTCCTCAAAGCATTAAATTAAAGTACAAAGGAATGGGTATATTTTATTTCCTCTTATTTATCTGAGGTGTTTATGAAGTGTGGTAAGGTTTCTGTGTCCTTACCTTGTGCAAAGTTGTCACCTATAGTGACAGGAGCACTCAAAACCTCACCCTCCTAGATCGGACGAATCATCTCTCAAGCTGATACTAAACTTTGTCCCCTTGCTGGGGTAGCACTCGTAGATACTCCTGTATCTTCATCTTCTTCTCTCTTATTTCTCTTTTCTTCATTATTCCTTGATTTCTTTAGAGCTCTCTTCAGATCATACTATTTTTTTTGCTTTGGTATCATTTCTGCTCTCTTTCTCCTCTTTTCTTCTTTCTTTGCAGCTTGCTCATCCATTTGCTATTTTTTTGTCTTTCATGGGTCGTCCCATCAGATACACAATCCCTTCATCATCGTCACTCACCACTAAGGCTAGGTCAAAAATAGTCTGCTGAGGTTGCCTTCCCTTCAACTCTGCTATATCATTTGCCTGCTCAAATTCAGCCATGTGTTTTGCAAGATCAGGGAGGGATAGTGCATCTAGCCTTTTGTTGAAGTGGTGCTCCATGCTGTCCATCCTAGCCTAAATAGTTTGGAATAAATGGATTGCCTCAGCTATAATTTCATCAAAAAAAAGCGTAAATTTTGACGCCCATTTATCTAACTGTCCCTGAAACCTCTTTTGTAGCTTTACTGATTTTGCAAAATTCTCCTGCGTCAACCTATATTCGGCAAAGTCTGCTTTACCCATAGATTAAGCAGAGCTCGAACCTGTAGAAGAACCTGGAGGCACATATTCTGGTGGAACATATATGGTGATAAGAAACAACATACCTACGGGAATTTCTATAGCAACAAGAGCTGGAGCAGATTGAGTCTCGTAAGCTGGAGGCTTGGTGACACACATCTTGAACTTTGAGTCATCTTTTGATTGTCAATGTCCTATCTATGTGTATCTGATATTTCATTGTCAACTCTACGGATTAAGGGCACACCTACCTATTTGCATAAATCAGTGATCAAGCAGGGGAATGGTAATGTACTGGTTGTCTTGTGTGCTCTGAAGAATATCTCATCCGCAATAATCTAGACAAAGTCAACTAGTAGCCCTAAAAATAAGCTTTCCACTAATAAAGCTTTATGTTTATCCAAATTTCCATCACCTTTTGTTGGCATCAGCCTTAAGCAAACAATAGACTAGTAGAACTTGGCCTTGAAACTAATGGAATACTTTGGAATACGCTCTCGTTGATTGGTCAACCAAGATGGGTTACCGTTATCAATCACTAATGAAGCCACATGAAGCCACTCAAGGCCTCTGAGTGGATACAGTTCTCAGCCTATACTCAAGATCGGGTTTAGTAGGGGAAGCCTCATACTATAGCCCAAATAGCATCCTATTGATTGTTCAGGCTGAAAAATTAATAGTGACTCCTCGGACAGGTACGGACTCTTTGTTTGGCAAGCGTATAACTGATGTCCCATTTGGACAGTCCTTTTCTACTAGAGCAAGATAGTAGGAAAAGAATTATCTTACCCAATTTGGTTGATAAGCTCCTAGTGGCCTGCTCATCAATGAAAATTCATACTCGTTGAAATGGCGTTCCAACTCAGGATATTCATACAGCTCCATTGTCACAATCTAATGTTCCTCTACAAATAGCATTTTTATTTCTCTAGTTGTAGTAGTCAATCCGTCATAGAATTTCTCTTATGGTCCCTCTATTTTCCATCTAATTGCCTCTCGAACTTGAGGATTCTTACGCTTGATAATGTTAGCATCCTTAGGTTCAGTATCTACATCTATCGCTTTCATTTGTTCTCCCACGTTAACAGCTTTAGTTTCACCGTCGATGGGCTGAGGTTGATTTGTAGCAACCGTTACCTTGTCTAGGCTTAAGCTAGTACTGCTTGTACTACTGTCGCTCTCCTTTTCTAACTGAAAGAGCGTGGGAGTTTCCCTTTCACATTGCCTGGTATTGTACGCAAATACAAATTTGCTCAACCCATTTGGGATCTTTCTTCTCTGTTTGGTGGAAGCTTATGAGCCATAACGTCTGAAAAGAAGGAATTAGTTCATAACACAAAAACTTTCAAACAGTGAAAACTTAAACTTGACGGCCACACTAGTGGTCTGTCGGGTAACTGGTGGTCCATTATATGGGCTGTCAGGTCCTATATAGAAGACTTGAAAGTTCAAAAAGGTATGATGGTCCATTTGGTGGTCCATCACAAAGTTGACGATCCACCAATTCGTCCATCGCATCTTAACCAGTGGGTTTCATTGCTGGGTTTTTTGCGATGGTCAATTTGGTGGTCCATTACAAATTTGATAGTCCACCATTTCAACTGTCGCACTCCATTCTTCAAGTTTAGGATTCGATTAGGCATTTTGTTGAACAATTAGCATACCATCCTGATTTTTTTTAGCAAAAATTTACACCAATTCCATATTTATACACATAATTTTCACACTTTTGAGGATACGGGTTACTCAGACTTCACCCACAAAGAGCATATTATCATTTTGGACTCAAAACAAGTTAAAGCAAAAGAAGAAAATTCGATGAACTTTTATCAACCAACCAATTATTTATTTCATGTCGTATCAACTCAAGAAGAAAAGATATGGAGTTTCTCATACCTTGATTTTGCAGAAGTTACTCTTGTACTTGCTTGCAAATATTGAAAACAAGCTTAACTTAAAACACTATAATTGCTTTTAAAAACGTTTGAGATGAAAATAAAGAAAAGATATGGTCACTTAAATAGGGAAAAAGGGAGTAGATAGAGTCTCAGGAATAATAAATGCCTTCAGATACTTTGAATCCAAAGGAATTTGGTCAGTTGAAGAAGTTGAAAAGTGTATAACGTATGTAACCGCTCTTTTACCTCTTTAAAATCAATTGGGCCACATACGGATCACTTAAATAAAGAATAATTTTAATCCGACCAGACCCAGTGCTAGGGTAATTTTGACATCCTCAACGATGGTCCGTCGGCCATGCGACGGACCACCAATAGTGTCATCGCTTCTTACCAGAACATAGTCATTTCAGATTACTTGCGACGGTCAATTTGGTGGTCCACTAATTTTATGATGGTCCACTACTTTGATCATCTCTCCTTATAATAAGTTAGGCCATCAGCTTGATTTTCGACGGTCAATTTGGCGGTCTACCAAATTTGTGACGATCCACCATTTTGACCGTCAATTTTATCTAGTGAATGAACTTTTCAGCATTTTTGCGATGGTAGAAATGGTGGTCCGTCAGATGACTGGTGGTCCACCAAATCGGCCGTCACTTTTGTTTCAGTAGCTCCGATTTTCAGCTCCTTTTTCTAGTTGTATTGCTCCTTTTTGCTGCATTTTAAATCCTACACACTTCACAAACACATAAAAAATGCACTAGAACAACACAATAATTTAACTAATGTTTTACAACAATACACCGTGGGTTACCTCCCACTAGCGCCTGATTTATAGTAAGCTGGACGATGCCTTATGGGCATATCTAATGACTTTTAAGACACCTATTGGCATGAAACCATACCAATTGGTTCATGGCAAGGCATGCCATTTGCCGATTGATCTAGAGCATAAAGCATTGTGGGCACTAAAGTGGCTTAACTTTAATTGGAATGAGGCCGCTAATATAATACTGGGAAAGATAAATGAAATGGACAATTTATATCTTGGAGCTTATGATAGGGCTGATCTATATAAAGAAAAAATGAAGAAGTACCATGACCGCAGGATTGAAAAGCGGGATTTCCATAGAGGTGACTCAGTGTTTCTGTTCAACTCTAGACTCAAAGTATTTCCATGTAAACTCAAATCCAAATGGTTTGGCCCATTTAAAGTGAGTCAAGTCTACTCATCTGGAGTAGTAGAACTTGAAAATTAAGATGGAAGTGTCTTCAAGTTAAATGGGCAATGTATGAAATTGTATATTGGTCCAATGGACTCGATAAGGAGTATTGATACTGTTTATATCGATGAAGTCTGAGTAATTGAGATATCTGAGTCGATCAATCCTTTCTAATAGCATTTACCGTCTTGGAAAGGATATCTTTGATTTCCCGATTAGACATTTCTACCTGACCACGGATTTGTGGGTGGTATGGTGTAGCCACTTTATGCTGCTTAACTCCATATTTTGCTAAGGTAGCTCTGGACATTTTGTTTCAAAAGTGTGATCCTCCATTGCTAATAGTGGTACGTGGTACTCCAAAGTGAGAGAAGATGCTTTTCCTCAAGAATGTAAAAACTCTCTTCCTTTCATTATCCTCTAGAGCCACTACCTCAACCCATTTTGACACGTAGTCAACAACCACTAATATGTACTTCATCCCAAATGAGATCACAAAGGGTCCCATGAAATCAATGCCCCAGACATCAAATAATTCTACCTCTGGCATTTTAGATATTGGCATATCATGATGCTTTGAGATGGACCCTTGCCTTTGACATTGGTCACCTCTTCACGAACTCTTAGGCGTCTCTGAATAAAGAGATCTAATAGAATCCACTCTGAAGCACTTTCCTTGCAGTCCGATCACCTGCATAATTACCTCCAACTGGGGAAGCATGACTCGCTTCCAGTATACTCAACATATCTACTTCTGGGATGCATCATCTAATAATACCATCCGCACATCACCGAAAAAGATACGGCTCATCCCAGAAAATATGGTTCACATCATGGAGAAACTTTTTCCTTTGATGAAAGGAAATATTCTCTGGGATCACCTCGCTCACCACACAATTTGCAAAATCAGCATACCAAGGTATTTTCTCCATAATAGCAGCTAATATTTCCTCATTAGGAAATGTATCATTGATCTCAAATTCATCTCTAGCTTCTTGTTCTCCTTCAAGCCTAGACAAGTGGTCCATAACTTAATTTTCACAACCCTTCAGATCTTTGACTTTAAATTCAAACTCTTGAAGAAGCAGCACCAATCTAATCAACCTTGGCATCGCATCCTTTTTCGCCATCAAATATCTCAAGGTTGTGTGGTCAGTGTGGACCACCACCTTGGTTCCAAGAAAATACACTTGGAACTTTTCAAAGGTATAGACAACTGCAAGAAGTTCCAGTTCTCTGATGGTGTATTTCTTTTGAGCTCCATTCAGTGCTTTGCTGGCATAATAGATTGAATGAAACAATTTGTCTTTCTCTTATCCCAACATAGCTCAAAGTGCTACACCTCTTTCATCACATAGTATCTCAAATGGTTTTGACCAATCCGGTGCAACAATAATAGGAACATCAACCGGCTTTCCTTTAAGGCATTCAAATGCCTTTAAGCAATCATCATAAAAGGAGTATTTGACTTCCTTCTCCAAAAGTTTGCAAAGGGGGTTTGCAATCTTTGAGAAGTCCTTTATAAACCTCCTATAGAAGCTAGCATGACCAATAAAACTTTGCATTCCCTTCACTGAAATAGGAGGTGGAAGCTTCTCTATAACCTCAACTTTAGCTCGATCAACTTCAATCCCCTTTGCTGAAATTTTGTGTCCGAGAACAATTCCCTCATTCATCATGAAGTGGTATTTCTCCCAATTAAGAACAAGATTGAACTCCTCACACCACTGCAAGCCCCTACTCAGATTTACCAAGAACATCTCAAAAGAATCTCCTACCACAAAAAAATCATCCATAAACACATCCAAGGTGTCTTTAACCATATCTAAGAAAATAGATATCATGCACCATTGAAAGGTAGCGGGTGCATTATACAATCCAAATGGAATTCGCTTAGATGCAAAAGTACCATATGGGTAGGTGAATGTCATTTTCTCCTGATCTTTTGGGGCTATAGAAATATGATTGTAACCAGAAAAAAAATCCAAGAAACAATACCAACCTCTTCCCGCCAACTGATCAAGCATCTGATCTATGAAAGTCATTTGGAACTGGTCCTTCAATGTCCATGAGTTGATTTTTCTATAGTCCATACACACCCTCAATCTAGCAACAGGCCTAAGAGGGATCAACTCGTTCTTCTCATTATCCACCACTATCATGCCCCTTTCTTTGGCACGTACTAAACAGGACTTACCCACTTACTGTCTGAGATGGGGTATACCACTCCTGCATATAGCCACTTGATAATTTGTTTTTTCACCAGCTCTTGTATAGATGGGTTAAGATGGTGCTAATGCTCAATAGTCAGGACATAATCCTCCTCTAGCTGGATTTTATGTGTGCATATACCAGGAAGAATACTGATAATATCAGCACTCGTCTAATGAATAGCCCTCTTATATCTATTAAGAACAGAAATTAGGGCTTCCACCTATTGTTCACCTAATTCAGCCGCTATAATAATAGGTAGTGTATTCCCTCTGCCCAAAAACGCATACGTCAAATGACCAGGCAACTCTTTCAGCTCCAAACTGGGTGGCTCTTCAATAGACGGCTTGGCTGGTGGACTGGGACAATTTTTCAAGTCCAAATCCAACTTCTTTGCTACATTAAATAAGACCCCATTCCTGTCAAGGCACACACAGTCTCTTTATAATCTTTAATACCGTTTTGATCAAAATTCATTAATACAGCAACAAAAGTCTCCATAAAAATTTTTACTTATATAGGTACTTCCTGCTCCTCCTCAAAATAAACATCTATAATAGAAAATACGCTTATATTTTTATGTTATTCCATGGACTGTCATACATCAAATCGAACTACTTTATCATTCAGCCTTAATAGTAACTATTTGCCTTAAGATCAATAAGTACACTCCCTGTTGATAGAAAAGGACTACCTAAGATTAAGGGCACCTCAAAGTCCACCTCGTAATCGAGAATGACAAAATCAGCTGGAAATAAGAAACTGGCCACCTTCAATAATACGACATATAAAATCCCCAAGGGCCACTTCACAGACCTATCTGCCATAACTAATCTCATATTTGTGGGAGTAGGATCCCCCAAACCCAGTTTCTTATACACAGCAAGCGGCATCAATTTTATACTGGCTCCCAAATCACATAAAGCTTTTTCAAATTCAAGAGGCCCATTAGTGTACGAGATAGTAAATGCACCCAGGTCAGCCTTCTTCTGTACCAATGACCTTATGGAAATAGCACCACAATGATGGAGATTGACCACCATCTCATAACTAACAATCCACTTCTTCATAACAAGGTCTTTCATGAACTTTGTGTACCTGGTCATTTGCTCCAATGCCTCCACTAATGGTAAGTAGATTGTCAACTGCTTCAGCATGGCCATAAAATTGGCAAACGTTGTGTCTTCAACCTTTTTCCTCAACTGATGGGGAAATAGGGGAGGTGGTTTTGGGATTGTAGTAACCACCACTTCGGTCTCCTTTCCCTTTCTCTTCTCTAACTCATCAACCTACTGATGGTTGGATGGTGTATTATCAATAACTTTATCCAGTATTTTAGACTCCACTGGATAAGTTTCTTCATGCTCAATATCCTCTGAAATTACAGCTCTGCCCACAGACGGGCCTGGTAATACCTTACCACTCTATGTAGTAATTGCCATGTAGGAGCCATCATTTTGAGGATTTTAAACTGTATCACTTAGCAAAGCTCCACTCTTCCTCTGATTCAATGCTGCTAAGAGTTGGCTCATTTGTTTCTCTAACTAGTTGATAGAAGTAAAGTGTGAGTTTACCAACTAACTCATAGAAAACAAATCACTCTTCATAGTGGTCACCCCAGAGTTGGTAGTCTCAACTTTCTTTAATAATTTCTCCATCATGTCCTCTATGGACATCTTGCTAGAGCTCATTATAGCATTATCTCTACTTCTAAAAGGTACATATAGTCCACTCCTATCATTTTTGCTCTTCCAGTTCCCTTGATCTCTATCCTTGTAACCTGTTTTATTGTAATAGTTCCGACTTTGACTTCCTTGGCTATTGCCGTGGAAACCTCCCTGATTATTTAGATAGTTCGCCTCTTCTTCCAAATCATAATTAGCTCTTCCCTGAGATGTAACAGCTTTCACTTTCTCTGTTTTTTCAGATAATAAATGCTTAGTCAGCAAATCCATCTGTGTTTTTAGATGTGCCATATCCTGGTCATGTTCTTTATTTTTCTTGCATTACTATGTATTTATACTACCAGACAAAGTAGGGCTTGCTACCACAGAATCCCTGGTACGCCAAGCTCTACTCTTTTTGGTCATCCGATCAAGCATCTCCGAGGCCTCTGGAAAAGTTAGGTCAACAAACGACCCTCCTACAGTATTATCCATGACTGGCTTCATGATAGAGTTTAAAGCTCGATAAAGAGTCTCTATCAAATGAATATCCATCATGTTATGGTTTGGGCATTGCATCAGCTTTTTTTGCACCTCCCCTAGGTCTCATGAAGAGCTTCAGTTGGAAGCTGTCGGAAGTTACTGATTTTATCCCTCAACTATACCTTTATGGAGGGTAGAAAGAACCTTTCTAGGAAATCCTCTTTCAACTGCCTCCAGTTGGTTATAGAGTCGGGAGTTAGTCCATTTAGCCATAGTATCGCCTCCCCAGACAGAGACAACAAAAACAAACGCAGGTGGATAACATTCTGACCCACTCCTGGATTATCAAAAGACTTGTAAATGGTGAAAAAATATACCAAATACATGTTTGGATCATCTCCAGGAAGACCACCGAACAACCCCTTAAGAGAAAGTAGTTGAATCATTATACTGGAAATATTAAATTTAGCTCTGGGTTCTATAGGTGGAGGAATGATAGCTCCAGTTGCACCTACTCCATCCATTCCATCTTGGTCGTCATTCAGATCAAACTGCACTAGTTGACGCTCTTGCCTTTCCCTAAAGGGTTGATTTCTATTTACATTCTGATTCACTGGTGTAGCCATATTTTTTTGCACGCCTTAGATCAAATGGATCTAACAAGTCATCATCCCTCAAATCATCATCATCAGGATTAGGATAACGTGCCTGCTGCCCGCCATTCTGCTTATTTAGTTGAGTTTTAGCCAAAGCAGCTAGTCTTTCAGCATCTTGGATATCTGTCATTCTTCCAATTAACTGTGGTTTCAGATATATCAATAATAATTGTGTGCCCGATCTCCTTGTACTTTGCATACATAATAACTCCCCTGCACAGAACAAAAACAACAAAAGTAAAATTTGGAAAACTTGATCAAAGGTCAATCAACAAGCACTAACTTAATTGACAATCGTATTCCCCAGCAACGGTACCAAAATTTGATACGCTCAAATTACAACTCTCATTAGAAAGTATAAGCGGTCATTGTCAAATATAGAACCCAACTAGGTTAGGTGTCAAATCCCACAGGGAATACTATGTTCACTAAGTGTTGTAGTTATTATTAGACTATTGATCGAAGGTTCCAAAATGGAAGGGGGTTTTGATTTATCGATTGTACTTAAATGCTTGTCACAGAGAGTAATCCAAATATTGATTGTATTGCAAAAAGTAATTCAATAAGAGTATTGAGACTAGGATTATGGTTACCAAGATGCATAAGCAGCTAGGGCTGTAAGCTGTTTTGAATTCCCAATGAATAATTTTAATTGCAAGATTAATTGAATTCTATGAATCGCTCATTAGTTTCTCAACCTAAAATGAGCAACTTATCCCTTAATTGTTTCAAACTTAAGGAGCATATTATTTATCCGACTATAATCTCACATCAGTTGAACCAGTTTAGACATCGACCCTCTATCCAAATGTTAAAGTCTTTATATTTGTGTAAATCCTTTTTTTCTCAATAAACACTTTTCTATTAGAACAAATGTTGTTCTTGGGCTCACTTGTCAAGTTTGCAACCAAGAAAAGTCATTAAAGTGAAGAAAGTTTTATGCACTATTAATTAATCATGGGAATCTACTAGATTCATAACCCCCAATCAGCTATTCATATCAAGTCTCCCATAACCCTAGTTATGGGAGCTTAGCCACACATTTCCATCAAATAAAGAGAAGAAATCATTGTGATATTCATAAAGTAATTCAGAATTCACTTACAAAAGTCACAGTTGTTGATCTTCAATCTTCAGTAGAAAATATAATAATGAAATCTTGATCCCCAAATTCTAGAATAAATCTCAGAGAAAAACTATGTAGCAATATGTTTCAAGTCCTGCAAAAACCCTAGTAAAAGATAAAAGATCCCTAATGAAACCTAAAGCTGGATATTTATATGTTCCCCCATAAAAAGAATTTAAAATTCAAATAAAATAAAATTTGCGTCCAAAGTGACGGTCAAAGTAGTGGTCCATCGAAAGACTGATGGTCCACGATTTGGTCTGTCGCAGCTGATCCTGGATGGTCACTTTCTGGTTAAGCTAACGGTTCACATGGTGATCTGTCACAAAACTGAAGGTCCACTATCTTGACCATCACTAGTGGTGTTGGAGTGTTAGGTTTTTTATAATCTTGAAGGCTAGAGTGGTGGTCCATCAAAAGATTAACGGTCCACCAAGTTGGCCGTCACTGAGCCTTCCAAAATGCCTATTTCTGTTTAGTACTGACGGCCAAAGTTGTGGTCCATGACAGGACTGATGCTCCACCACATGGATCGTCACTGGGTCTCAGAGTTGATGGGTTCTGCCTCGATTTGACGGTTGAGTTGGTGGTCCATCGTAAAACTGACGGTCCACCATTTTGACCGTTAGAAGTTTTTTCCCACTAATTTTCTGAGTCTTTTTCTTTGGTCAGCTCCTTACCCTGAAACACAAAAAAACAGCATTAAATGTAACCTTGGTTTCTTAAAAACATGCAATTTTCCTATGAAAAAAATAAAAAATATTCTGTCAAAAGCCAGAACATCAACCTCCAAACCAGATAGTCCTTGGTGGCTTTGAGGTTGGGATGATTGGTATACTGGATGTTGTGCTTCTAGGCAAGCAGTATATCCATGTACTAAGACTCAAAATTCTATTTCCTGTTAATCCAAATATCAGAGACTTTAGTTACAATATCCTTCTCTAGCATAGAACCAGGGATTACCTCTCTCGTGGGGAAAGATTTGATATCCATCTATCATTCCAAAATATTATGTCCCTACCATCATGAATCTTCCAGAAGGAAACTTCTTTACAAATAGTTCAACCCTTAAGAATTGTTTTCCTGGTTCTTGAATCATTGGGATTGACCTTGATGGTGTTTTTACACTTTTCCTTCAGCATTTTAACCTGAAGCTTGGTAGGGTTGTGATGAAACCTCCAAGATAAGATGGACAAGGTAATGTAGAGATTATTTCAAAAAAATCATTATCTCTTAAGGCTACTTGTGACAAGTTCGATTACTAACAATGGCGAGTATAATATCATATGAACATGATAAAAAGTTTATGAAATGTATTATGAGTGATTCTTATACACACACACACACACACACACACACATATATATATATATTCAAGATATCAGAAGAACCTCAACCCGTTGGTGATTCAAAGATAGTAAGATATTTACTATGATTTGGGTAACTAACATTTCCTCCATCCCATAGGCTAAAGCGTGAGGATTTTTGCTTTGTTGATTATTTTTAAAAAAAATAAAAGAATGGGTATATTTTTTTGTAAATTAATTACTTTATTATATATATAGGAGAAAAGACATGAATAACATTTCCCATTAAAATATTGTCATGAAAATAGCCATTGAATTGGAATTCTAGTTTCTAGCTATTTGGTGACAGGTTTATATAATACTAATACAAATTTGATACTATACAATAGAGATACAATTTCTAAATACATCTTATGCACACACACACACACACACATATATATATATATTATAAAACAATGATATGAATTCAATGCGCATCATATTAAAAAATATATATTATATATAACAATTATATAATTTTTATCTATAAATTCGCTACTCTTTTTATTTAACGAACTATATCAATATGGTATATGAATTGTATAATGGGCCGACTAGACATGAATGTCTAATGGTCCGACTATGGTCCAAATATGGGTGAATTTTTTTTAAAAGAGACAACACATGTCCTTTTTCCTCTGGGATGAGGACAAATATGACCTCTTGGTCAAACAAATTCCTCCAAAAATAGCCTAGGAATTGTATTTCCACAAATTATCCATTTTCGCTTTTTTTTTATTTGTCAATTCATTGTTTTCTCTTTTCCTTTTTTTCCCTTTTTCATTGTTCTTATCTCTCTCTAGATATTCTTTAAAATTTTAAAAAAGAACTTTTTTGTTTTAACAATTAAATATAATTTTATGGTGTTTCTATTATTTCCCTCAAAAATTTGTAGTTGGAATAGAAAAAACTCAATACTCTATATTTTTCATTCCTATTATTTTTTGTGTATAATTTATATGTAATAAATATATAATCAACATATAATATATACAAGCTCATATATACACACACAAAAAAAAACACAATTATGATAGTCGATAGAAACAATTTTATTCAACAATGATACATTTGTATACACATTTTATACAAATAAATATTTGAATAAATTACTTAAAACTACAACTTTACTTTATATTATTACACAATATCCCAAATCCCAAAACTAATTACAAATATCTCATTTTTATAATTTCTCTCTCTATAATTTATTTACATAACTCTACTTTTTCATTATACACTTTTTGCCTTATAAAGTGCCCAAAATCAAGGATCCATATTCAAAAAGTTACCAAGTTTGAATACAATATTGAAAAATCCCATCTTGAAGCTAAACTTCATCGACTTTTGCTTCTACTCCCCCAAAATTGACACTTCTTCAACCCTTAGATTCACTAAAAAAATCCATCTTTATGTTTTGTTTGTGAATTGCTTTCTGGTTTATCAAGTGGAAAACATGTTAATGCTCTGAGGTTAGGTAATTTATAGTCCAATCAGCCAAATTACTTTTTCCAACTAATACGAACCTAACGCAATTCAAGAACAAAATTTTATTATGTGTGAATGAAATTCAAGAACGGTGATATCTTTCTTGTTGGAAGAAAAGAAAATAAAAAGAGGAAGAAAAAAAAGGTATGTATATGTATGAAATTTGACATTTTCCAGACTTTTTATGTCACACCATAGACATATGTATAAAATTTGAAACAAACTCTGATGGACTTTTTATTTCAGAACATATACATTACAGAGTTATGTATATGCTATGCATTAACAGTGTTATACAAAGCACATTTATGTATATCAACTCATTTACATAATTTTGTTATGTATATATGTTGAAACAGACACTTTTGGACTATTGTATTTTCAGAACATATACATTACAGAGTTATGTATACATTTATGCATTAATAGTGTTATACGTAACACAATTTTGTATATGGCTCTATTAGACAAGCTGAGGTGTGTTTATTTTAGCCTATATACATAGCATTGTTATCTACATGAAAGAATATTAGGCATGAATATTAAGCATTGCTTTATGTTTTAAGTTTTGAAAAATTTTGTTTATGTTTTGCTACATATTAAACTAATATTGGTTTGCAATATATATTATTACAAGGGATGAAATTTGGATGCAAATGCCGAAATCAGCCTGAGATTCCTCAATCTCTATTTTTAATTGTTGAAATTGATTTGGTGTTTCAAAATTTTGAAATTGAAAAGTTGTTACTGAATTTAAGAAATTCATTAATCACAATTCCATAAATATAGAGTTAATTGCATTATGTATTTAATGCAAATATTTTATTTTCTTAATTATAGTTAAATTAGTTAATTCAGATACATAAGTAGTAATGTATATGGTCAACAACTTATCTATAAGAATAGGGAGAGAGAAATTTGAATTGAAAAAAAGGGAGAGAAGCTAATTATGTCAAAATAGTGGAATTTATGTTATTTATATTAAATATTTTATATAAAAACTATATAGTTTCTATACGACCTTTAGCTGCAATAATTATTTAGATACATATTCTATATATACAATAATTATATAGTTTTATAGAAATCTTATACATATACATATTCTATAGAACAATGATACAATTTCTATATACATTATATACAACTCATATTCTATACAATAAATATAAGGTTTCTATGCAACAATAATGCATATTCTATATATCAATTTTATAGTTTCTATACACATCTTATACAACTTTTAGATGCAATAATTATTCAGATACATATACATATATACAACAATTTTACAATTTCTCTATGCATCCAATACAATCTTTAGCTACAATAAGTGTATCATATATATAATTTATATTTAATAAATGTATAAATACTTGCATATTATATAATTATTATACACATAGGATACACATTTTGGAAATATTTCTTGAAGGCAACAATTAGAGATCAGAACCTTCATCGCCCAAACCACCATCCATATTCTACTATGAAAGATTCATAGTTTTTCTATCATCTTCATTGCTTTCACAATATCACAAATACCATTTAAAAATCAATAAAAAAGATATGTAACCTACTCAAACACTATTAAGGTCGGTTGGATCCTTTACCCACTCAAACTAGTCCAAAAGCCTTATGACCCAAGAAAATATCCTCGTTGCCTAAAGTCAATGTTCTCGAGCTAAGGGCGCTATTGAAATTCTTATCTGAGATCTTTTAGTATGAGTTTGGGTCCAAGACCAATTTGTTAATAGTGAAAGCTCCAAAATAGAGAAATGAACATAAAACCTAAATAACCTACCCAAAAATCAAACCACTAGTTTTGGTGAGTCATAAATGATGTGTTGCCACTACGTGAAGGCATAAAATTTCAATAACACACTAAAATCAAGAAAATAATATGGAGGATTATTTCAATATCCACTACTAAAAAGATTTTCATCCTTGTAAGTCAGTAGATAGAAATAGCCCAAAAGCTTGAAAGGATGTGTTACTAGGTAACATACCCCGAGTAGGACTTACAGATAATCACCAAGGGAAAATAAAACTTCCGAGGTATTTCATAAAAGGTATCCCTTTTTCCTTCACGTTCTTATTTCATTTTCAAACTGACCATAAACATATCCTCAATAACCAACTGACCTCCAACTAAACTGAATACGACTGGAGTATGCAAACCATCACACAGACACAAGCATAACCATTAAAAAACTCAACCAAGCTAAACATAATCCAAAGCATGAATAATTCAACCAACTTCAACTCCAAACCTAGCATTCTCTTATCTTTCTAAACGTGATGTTTACTCTGAAATGCATAAAATCTCTCCAACATCACTTAACCCCATTTGTAAAATCATATCGTATTAATCTCTAAAGGCTAGAGCTTACCCATAAAATTCTATATGGGCTAGCATAAAAATAATGCCCAGTATGGTCCTTTCTAAATACTCAAATAGTGGTGATCAATACTGCAATCTCTGCCAGACCATTAGTCGATTGAGATGACACTTAAAACTAATAATCATGAGTCTGAAGCATAAACTCTAGGAACTGAATGATCCATTCTAGAATGTTCCACCAATTATGGGAGAAACTGTGCTTAAAAAAACTTGGTCATACATCTTACACTAAGAAGGCTTCTGAAAGTCTGACAAAAACTGAGAACCAAGGAGAAAAATAGTAGAAACTAATACAATATAGGTATACATTGAGTAGGCCTAGTAAGCCTATTGATGAATACTCAATTGAGATAAATCCTGAAGTAGGAGCTACAACTAAGTTACACAATCCATAGCTATATTTTTAACACTGAAGCTGAACTACTTTATCTCAACTATCGAAACCAATCCTATTGATGTGTAAGCATCCATGATCCAAAGTCTATCACAATTAATAAGTCATTATTCAAAGGAGTAAAAAATTACAACAAGATCAAATAAATCTTAAGGAAGCTAAAATATCCAAATCAATCTTAGTATCAGATTTCAAGAATATTCCCAAACCAATCTCACTTACAAACACTAATTAAATATCCAACAATTCGCACAAGAACTAAAACTAAAAATTTACCAAAGAACATAATCATAATTGAGGAAAACAACAAGATAAGGATATGAGTAATCAAATACACATCAACTAAAGGCATATCACATCAGGGTATAATGAAGACTCGCCAAGGATGCAAGGAGTACCAATGGTAGCCAAATCATAAGCAACTCAAAACATACGATCTTAGCCTAAAATTGGTCAAACTAATACTCAATCAATGGAAACAAATAATCACTCCCAAATAATTATCCACTTTGGTTTCTGACACTAATACATAAGAACATATCTCCAAGTAGAAGCATTCTATAAAGTCATGTTAGGCCAAACAAGTTCCAAACTGAGAAATTTCTAAAATCAAACCAACCTTAACTCAACTGTACCATAAATCACATTCCATAAATAAGGGAGTACTCAAAACAACATCAATACCAAGATCAAGGCTATTACTGAGTGGCAAACCAGACAAGTCAGAGAATCAAACCACAGACCTATTAATAATAGAAGTGGCTATAGAAAAATAATTTTCAAAGCTAATATTACAACAAAGCCATTGAAAACTAAACCTTCCCTTAATTTCACAACCCATTCAATGACCGATCTAACCTTTTCAATAAGGAACAAAAGCCAACTAATAAAGGCTCTAAGTCAAATAGACAAGAATCACAAGAAAGAAAACTGTAGATAGCTACTAGTATAGTTATATATCAAGTAAGAATCAATCAAAGTTAAAACAACAACCATAATAACAACAGTATAAAGTTTAGGTCACACAAATATGAGAAACATAACTAATACCACCCTAAAATCACAACAAGGCAAAATATCAAATAGAAGGGACTTTAACCCAAATATTACACTCTAAGGAAATGCCACACTGATCCACTCAATCCACTACTACAAGAAATTATCTATGGGGTAGTCAATTAAGTATAAAATTTAAACAAAGGAATACAATAATTAATATATTAATTTTAAGGCATATAAACACCAATGGGTATAGAAAACCCAAACTCAATTCAAATATAAGCTAAAATATATAAATCAAAATTGCACCTATAATGATGAAAATCATAGTCATCATAGTCATGGTCTTTGATATCCCAAAGAAGTATAAATCTAAGCATGTCCAAACCTAAAATAAGTGTATGAATGAATAATCAAAATACTAAGTGCTTGCCTTTAGTTGATGCTTCCCCAACTCTAAAAGACTGATCTGACTAATAATTAATCCTATATTGGGGAGGCCCTCTATACCAATTACTGGTATTTCTACAATCAAAACAAACCTCTAAAGCTCTAACCTAGAAATAAACACGAGTTGAACCTAGTTGGCTGACCAATTTAGCTGACCAATTTACGCTTAGGACACTTTCTAGAAAAGTTAGCAATAATTTTACACTCAAAATATGCCTCTGGAATTCTTTTATGCATTGTACCCAGTGACCTAGAACGACCGCCATAGCTTGAAATCTTAGACCAAGTACCCCATAATGTCAAACAAAACTCTTTCTATCGAGACTATCATGATCTATTTAAGAGCCATCAATAGTATAAGGTGCTACTTGTATAGACCAGATAGACAATAATAGGTGCTGACCTATGCTAGGAAGATTGGCATGACTTGAGACTACCCCCTAGTCATAAAATAGTTTTAGAGTGATAAGTGAACCCAAGCTAACCCATAGTATTCTATCTGCTATGAGTATTGATGAAAATAGAAAAATACTATGTGGAAGCTAACTCAAAAATCTGATGATAAATGATACTAAAATATAATACCAATCATGTCTTAGTATCTGTTATAATGGAAAACACGTCTATCTGAAAACCTCTAAAACATGAGGAGTTGATGAGACAAGCCATTAACTAACTTTGGCTAACTAAAATAAATTAAGGTACTGAAAAAATAATCTGGAAAGATGAGCACTCACCTTAACTATTGTTGAGTGGCATAGGAACTAGCTAAGTGTGATTCGAGAACTGAGTGTTTGAACCTATATTATAAGACATATAGCGGAAAAAAGGGTATTTTATCATTACTTTGAATGTACTAAGTATGCAAGATTAAAGGGCTATCTGATATAACCGAGCATGAATGCATGAACATGAAATTGAATGCAAAATCATGTAAATACCAATATTGAATGAACTGAATAACTGAATATAGGGTCATGCATATCTAATCTTAACACATAAACTAAATATGTAACCTAAAACTTAACTGGAGACTGTGGGAGCTAACTGATGAGTGGTGATTTTACCACTCATTCAAACTCATTGTTAATAAATATTACCTTATTTTGAATGAGTATATAAGATATAATTTTGATTTAATGCACTAATATCCACTCTTTGTAAGTATAGGAGTCGAAAAGAAAAAGAGATATGGGATTGGAGCTTGAAAGGATCAAAAGGCAGTTGAAAAAGTACAGCTGAAGACCTGCAGTGAAATAGCCTCAGTTACTGCGGTTGCGGTCCATTAGCTGCGATCATAGTCTATCATGATGGTCAATCAACCACGGCTACAGAAGTCAATACGGTCATGTAGCCACAGTCGCAGCAAGGCTTGCACTATCGCGGCTTGGAAAAAATGTGCAGCCCAAGGGTAAGACTGTAATTGCAAGTGCTGATCCCAATTTGAACAAAAGACTCAAACCCTATTTTTATGTATCACTCATTGTATCATATTTCTTCTTCCCCAATTTTTCTAGGTTTTTGGCTTGAGACTTTGTAGCCTCCATTTTTAGAGAAGAAAATATTGTGTAAATTTTAGGTGAAAAATACATTGGAGACTTTCTAAGTGGAAGATTTGTTATCTTCCATTGTTGATATTGTGGGAGAGCCAAGTTTTAAGTAACATTTGCTTATATCTTCTACAACTTTGATACATGGAGATTATGGGTATATTATTCTTGTTTATCTTATGTGTAGTTAAATCTCCCTCTTGGGGTTATGTATGAATAGGGTTTAAAGTGTGTGTAGGTTGTGATTATTAGCATCTATTTGGTAGTTCATGTTTATCGGTTCTATTATTGCTATGCTATTTTTGTTGGATTTTAATGTGTGAAAGCTCCAAATACCCACATGGGTTTGATGAGTGAAAGCTCCAAGCTCTAAAAGTTCAATACCATCTTCTAAAGAAGGGTTTTGGGTGAAATTTAGGAATCCATATCATCCTTGAAAAAGGGATATAGGGATCGAAGCAAAGATAGTTAATTATGTGGGTAGTTTGCTAAATTTTTACTATCTTAGACATAAGGGTGAATAAGAGGTTAACTATGCCATGGGTGTTATCCTACAAATAAGGATGCCTTGATTGAGGTTGTGGTTGCTAATTGTCGAACACACCCAGCAGGTATTTGAAAGAATCAATGGCTGAAAGTTTGGTGTTTTGTTGAAAGGCTAACATCAAAACCTATAACCAAGCCTACCCATATTTGAAATTACTAAAGTGATGTTGATAATTAGCTCCACATGTCACTTCTTTAGTAACGCATAATCCCAAGATCAGTGCATAATTGTTAAAACTCTAAATATTCGTAGTCCTAAATTTACACTAGAAAATTCCAAAAAGAAACATTAGTGTAGGACCTCAGCTCCCCTATTTTATCTTTTTGTAACATTTGTTTGAATTTACCTTGTATCTATCATTTCAAATTAATTTGATCGCCACTCATATTGTTCCTCGTAGATTCAACCCCAACTACAAAGTTGGGTAAATTTATTGATGATGATCTCCTTGCACTTAATTGACGTGTAAGTTGAGCATTATAAAAAATGGTGCCATTTTTAGGGAGTGAAATATAGATTTCACTTTTGTGGTGCTAATCTTATTTGGGAATACTTGGAGTGGGGTAATTTAATTTCTTTCTTGTTTTCAATCTTTGATTCAATGAAAGTTAATTATTCCCAAGTCATTATGAATTATGGGGACTCAATTTTTTGTGGAGCCGGAGATCATGGAAGTGTAATTCTTATTACCCCCACCAAGGAGCATCGACAATTCTATGTAACAAGTGTAATGATGATATTGCTCCACCTAAAGGGACTCTTCGGGGGTGAAGCTCATGAAGACCCAAATGCTCACTTAAAGGGTTTCATAAAAGTTTGTGCTCTATTCAAATTCGCATATATATCCCAAGAATCCATTCGTCTATGACTTTTTCCACTATATCTAATAGGAAAGGCGAAACGGTAGCTAAGATTTTTACCCATTGGATTGGTTACTTCATGGACAAGTCTCACAAAGGTATTTCTAGGCCAATACTTCCCACTATCTAGGAAACTAAGGTTGAGGGATAAGATTGTTAAATTTCGCTAATACCACAAGAAATCATGGTAAGAATCTTGGTAAAGGTTTAAAGAAACACTTTTGAATTGCCCCGCGTATGAGGTACCAGAGAAGATGCTTCTCTAAATCTTCTATCGAGCATTGGACCAACAAAACAAAGCCATAGTGTACAATGTATCCAGTGGATCATTCATAAACTCACCATACGAGATAGTTTCAAAGGTTTTTGACCAAGTAGCAATTTGCTCTTAGGGTTGGGACATAAAGGATGCCGAGTGGCCATGGGGGCTCCCTTCTCGTCCTTTGTGTGCAATGATGGAAAAGATGAAGAAGAAGAGACCAAGAAAAAGATGAGCAAAGTGATGTCATGCATCTAACTCCTACTTGATCATATGTTAGGAGACTCAATGAAAAGTGCAAGTATGATAGATGCAATAGAAGTTAAGACTTGTGAAGACTAGGAGAAAGAGGTGATGGTTGATGATCTAGGGATGACACCTAGGAACTCAGAGGGTTTCTATATTTCCCTATAAGGTCAAGATGGGAATCAAGTTTGGAACTAAAAAAATAAACATGGTACATCTTAAAGATAAAGAGAAGATTGATAGAGAGATTTTAGCGTGAATCATAAGTAATGTTGAGAGGACCAGAGAAATGGTAAATGAAATGTGAAGTGAATTCTCAATGCTCCACCAAATGGTTGCATCTCACTCCTCCACTATTCAACAACTTGAGGCAAAAGTGAGCAAAATATCAAAGTATTTAATGGAGAGGCATAGTGAAGAAATGCAAAATGGGGATGCATCAAAAGCAAAGAAAAAAAGGCCCAATATTGAGGAGTCTATGTTTAAGGAGACATCGATAAGGAAGCCTATTAATAACGAGTGTCAAATTATTTCTTTTCCCCCAACTCCCATGCATCCACCTTTCAAAAAATGCTCATTGAGAATGGGAAAGCATGATAAACTCAACAAATTCTTTGATTACTTTAGCAATCTCTCTATTAATATCTCTCTTATTAAGGCATTGCAAGACATGCCTGGGTATGCTAAATTTATGACAGATTTGGTGTCTAAAAAAATCTTGTGGAGGAGAAAACCATAGATATTACTCACCATTGTAGTGCCATCATGACAAGTGTGTATGTTGAAAAAAGAAAAGATTCCAGTTCCTTTATAATCTCATGCACCATGGTACTTTCACATTTACTAAGGCATTGTGTGACCTTGGGGAAAGTGTAAACCTCATGCCTTACGCGATATTTCACAAACTTGGGTTGGGTAAGACAAGACCCACAAAAATCAAGGTTCTTATGGCCGATAGATCCGTTAAGAAACCAATTGGGTTCCTCCATGATGTTCTAGTAAAAGTATATCAGTTCATTTACCCAGCTGATTTTGTTATTGTGCATTGTGTCATGGATGTGGACATTCCTATTATCTTTGGAAGACTATGTTAAGCTCCTGGGAATGCATTGGTAGATGTAGAGGCCGGAGAAATAAAGTTTAGATTGGATGGTGAATTGGTATCCTTCAATATATGCAAGACTATAAAAAAATTAATGGACCAACAAGATATCTCAGTAACTGATGTTGTTGATGGTGAGGTGTCTAACCATGTTGACGTAAGCTTGTTGAATGACCCATTGATTGGGGTGATTTGGAATTGTGAAAGGGAAGAAGTGGAGGAGTATGATGAAGTGTTAGCTTCTCTCACCGGGCTTGGGTTTCGCACCAAAAACCCAACTAAGTTAGATGTTGATCTCAAAAACCGTGAATGTCTGCCCGCCAAACCATCCACCTAGAACCTCCCAAAATTCAACTAAAGCCCTTGACACCTTATCTCAAATACGTGTTGCTAGTGACCTAAATTCCTCTCAAGTATAAACATTGAAGTTAGTGGTAAAAAACACCATTCGGGCCATCGGGTGGAAAATAGCGAACATCATTGGCATAGCTCCCGGTATATGCTCACATAAAATTAATCTAGAGCAAAATCACATACCAAGTGTAGAGCACCAAAGAAGATTAAACCAACCCATGCAAGAGGTGGTGATAAAGGAGATTATAAATTTTCTTGATGTGGGAGTGATCTATCCTATATATAATAGCATATGGGTAAGCTCAGTGCAACGCATTCTGAAAAAGGGTGGTATCACGGTGGTTAAGAATGAAAAAAATAACCTCATCCCCATCTGACCAGTCACTGGATGGCGAGTGTATATGGACTACAAAAAATTGAACTCATGGACTGAGAAGAACTATTTTCTAATATCGTTTATGGATCAAATGATGGATAGACTTATCGGAAGAGGGTGGTATTACTTTTTGGATGGGTACTCATGATATAATAAAATTTGTATCGCCATTGAAAAATAAGAAAATACAACCTTTACTTGTCCATATGTAATGTTTGCATACAAGTGAATGCCATTTCGATTGTGTAATGCCTCGACAACCTTTCAACATTGCATGTTGTCCATATTTGCTAACATGGTTGAATACTCTATGGAAGTATCCTTGGATGGCTTCTCGATAGTGGGAAATTTTATTGAGTGATGCCTCAAACATTTGAATAAAGTGCTTGTAAGGAGGAAAAATATAGGAATGAACAAAGAAAAAAAATAAAAAAGAATGGCCCTTAGTCGAAAGGAGTAATGTTGTAAAGTGTGACGTAGATATTCAAGGTAGGGTCTAACCATGTTGTTCCTAAATGATATCTTACCCTAACCTGAACCTACATTACAAGCTTATAAAGTCCCTTGAGATCTCCGACCATTTACTTTCTTTATAGTGGAGATTTAATATAAGGGCAAGCCTATGGCATGACACTTGTTGCATTGAGGTTTCTTTTATGAGGGGAATATTTTACACGTAAAATTCCTTGTTACATGTTCGGTAGTTTGGTGTGTGAAAATTTTCTTCCTGTTAAGATGGGCATGCAAACAAGTGAGGTGAGTGATCTTTGTCACCTACCAGATAATGTGGAAAGTGAAGTATGGTTTAGTTTTAGTCAAAAGGTGAGCCACTTCTAGAGTATTGGTATTTGTTGCTTGACTGCTCTTTAAGTTTTTATGCATCCTTTGAGTATTGAATTTTATAAGGAGGGGTGTTGGGAAATTAGGATAGAATATGTGCAATGAGCTACTTGTGGTTGCGATTCGAATCAAAGTTTCTATTACCCTTAAGGTATGAAATTTAGGCGTAAATGAGTGTCTCATGGTAAAAGGTAGTGTTTCTTGAGGACAAGAAAATGCTTTAAGTTTGGGGTGTTGATGAGTGGTGATTTTACCACTCATTATTAATGAACATTAACTTGTTTTGAATGAGTACATGAGATATAATTGTGATTTAAAGAACTAATATCCACACTTTGTAGGTATAGGAGTTGAAAAAACAAAGAGAGATAGATTGGAGATTGAAAGGATCAAAAGGTAGCAGAAAAATACAGTTGAAGATCTGTAGTGAAATAGCCTCAGTAACCGCGGTCGTGGTCCTTTATCCACGATCGTGATCTGTCAAGATGGTCAATCAACCATGACTGCAGAATTTAATCAAAGTCGGATAACCTTGTCGCTGCTAAGCTTATGCTATCGCGGCTTGGAAGAAATGTTCAGCCTAAGGGTAAAACCATAATTGCACGTGTTGATCGTAATTTGAACAAAAAGTCTCAAACCCTAATTTTATGTATCACTCATTCTATCACTTTTATTCTTTCCCAATTTTTTTAGGTTTTTGGCTTGATACTTTGTAGCCTTCATTTTTGGAGAAGAAAATAGTGTAAATTTTGGGTGAAGAATAAATTGGAGACTTTCTAAGTGAGAGATTCGCTCCCTTCCATTATTTATATTATGGGAGAGCCAAGTTTGAACTAACATTTACTTAGATCTTCTACAACTTTGATTCAATGGAGATTATGGGTATATCTATGCTTATTTATCTTATGTGTAGCTAAATCTCCCTCTTGGGGTTATGTGTGAATATGAATTAAAGTTTGTGTGGGTTGTGATTGTTAGCATCTATTTGGTAGTTCATGTTTATGGGTTCTATTATTGCTGTGCTATTTTGGTTGGGATTTAATGGGTGAAAGATCTAAATACCCAGTTTGCTAAATTTTCGCTATCTTAGACATAAGAGTGAATGTGAGGTTAACTACGCCATGAGAGTCATTCTAGAAATAGGGATGCCTTGATTGAGGTTGTGGGTTCGAACTGTCGAACATACCCATTAGGTATTCGAAAGAATTAATGGCTGAAAGTTTCATATTTTGTTGAAAGGCTAACATCAAAACCTATAACCAAGCCTACCCATATTTGAATTACTAATGTGATATTGATAATTAGCTCCTATATGTCACTCCCTTAGTAAATTATAATTCTAAGATCTGTGCATTATGTTAAGACTCTAATTATTCATAGCTCCAAATTTACACTAGCAAATTCCAAAAAGAAACATTAGAGTAGGACCTCAGCTCCCCTATTTTATCTTTTTGTAACATTTGTTTGAATTTAACTTGTATCTATCATTTCAAATTAATTTGATCGCCACTCATATTGTTCCTCATGGATTTGAAACCGACTCCAAAGGTGGGTAAATATATTGACGACGATAGTCTTGCACTTAATTGACGTTTGAGTTTAGCATTATCACTAACTACAACCGACATACACCAATCTAACCAAAATCAGGGTCCAACTAGTAACCCTAGTTGGATGGGTTCCAGTACTTTACCAAGGGTACCAATACTGGTTGGCGTGGATCCACTAAACTGGTGTCTCAAAGGACTAGGGTATCAGTCCTCTACTGGTTGGTGACCCCTCATAGCCTACGTTGGTAATGAGTTCTGGAACTTAGGGACTTCTACTAAAGGTCTCAGTCCTCAGCTGATGGATGATCCCTCATCCTTAGGTTCGCTTGGTGCTAAGTACTACTCCCAAGTAAACTAACACTGGTACTGATAAATGGTTAACATGATCTAATACTGATAAATGCTCAACATGATAATATCCTAAATTTAATGATACAAGCATGATTTGAATGACTTGTAACTTTAAAATTATAATATGCATGAGGACCTAATTATCGGGTGTTCATAATCCACGACCACTGACTAATGCAAACTGGTCATGGCAGGGAAAATCATGAATAATGCTTAATATTTTAATAACTGATCATAATATGGGCATTTGCATTATCAAACGTATGGAAATACAATTCTCATGAAGGAACATATTTTCATGGTTCATAATAAAAACAATTGAGAGAAAATTTATAAAATTTATGGTCAACTTGGAATCCGTAAAAAGAGAAAAGGGTTTTACCCTTGTAAAATCTCGGAGATATTGGGACACAATGGGTGAAAGGGACTCGTTGATGAAATCCCACATACCTAAAAATGGAATCCTTGGAGAATTTCTGGGATTATGAGCTTCCTCTTGAGAAACCCTAGTTTTCTTTGAGGTAGAAGGAAAAATCACCCTTTTTATTTCTCTGGGTAAAAAATATGATTTAATGATGAATTGGGGAATTTGGGCCTATTATACCACCCCCTTTGGAAACCTAAACTATGTGGGTTTGGATTTTAAAGGAGTGGGACAATACATAAAAGTCTATGAAAAATTGTGTAGGAAAACCTGCTCCCAATCGTTACGACTCGTCACTGGTCGTGGTTTGAGTTGTAACCTTAGACCCTCGATCTTTGGTATATTCAAGTATGACTATGAATCACCTCCTAATAACTCATTATTACTAATTATGAGTCATTAAATAGAGTCATATTCTGAGGGTTAGTTCTTGGATCATTCACTGTTTAGGTGATGAGTCCCTCCTAAAAACTCATAACGTTTGGTGACGAGTTATAGGGTGGGGTCATTATCACAGGGTTGAAATTTAGGATTCTCTCTATTATGATGATGAATCCTCTTAACAACCATTAACATCTGGTCACAAGTCATCAAATGAGTTGTGGTAACTGGCAACTGACAGACTCCTAAGGAAAATTTTCATAACTTTTTGCCACGACATCGAATCAGGGTGAGACTTTTTGCGTTGGAAAGCTAACTAAATGTCCAATATCTTTAGGTGTTTAGAACTTGAAATCTTGGGGTATTACAAGAATCCCAACGTCCAAATAAAATACCACTAATATTATACTACTGACATGTCTTTTTATCGCCACCTTCATATGTTTCAATGCATGCCTTCTCTATATTCCTGTATAATCAAGAACTAGAGGAAAATTAGATCCATATGCTATAAAATGCTCTGATGCCAAGTGGTCTATAAAATCTAATCCTCTAATAAATCCCTATGCCCTGTCAAGCTCTATAAGAAATAACATAGGAGTATGCTTGGCCCACTAGAGAAACCAAATCCATAGTCAAAAATTAATAAGGATTCCTATCAAACACCAACAAACCTAAGTCTTGCCTATGAACCACTCGATGTACCAAATATCATATCCAGATATAAAGAATCCATGAAAAGGCTCAAAATCTCCTGCATTGAATCGTGAAAGGCTGAGAAATCAAAAACTCTATTTGAGACTAGGCTGGCCCCAGACCTCTAGATGAAGGTAAAGATCCTCAACATTAATCTCTATCTCCCAAGCCTAACGTTAAGTTGAAACTCTGATAACTCGAATAAATGTCATGTCTATATCTATCAAAAACTTTATGCTATCCATCTGGGAAATAGTGGACTCAAAAAAAGTACAAGGAAGTTCATAGAAGTATGGACACACGATAAGAAGTCAAGAATAAAATTTCCTAAGAATGCCCTGTAACCTCCCGGAGAAAGGATACGGATATTGTAACACCCCAAATTTTGATCCTTAAAAAATTCCTTAATTTTAAATTTACTGCTCAACCTACGACTTACCTTATGAGTCGTAAGGTCACCTTATAAGTATTAATACCCTAATTGTAGCCTGACCATTGTGTTAGTCTGAAGTTTCTATTATGATTACGACTAGGGGGTCATGAGGCGTAATGACTCTATACGAGTCATATAGTCTCATCCGTAACCAAACCAGTGTAATATCCCAAGTTCCTATCCTAACCATGACTACGACCCTATGCAGTGTAATGATACCTCACGAGACATAGTGTGTGATTCGTACGATCAACTGTCAGGGTTCCTTGAGATAGTGCTCAAACTACGAGTTATGGAGGTGACTCGTATCAAGACATCACGAGTCATAAGGTAACCTGTGACAACTGGGTGACCTTTTCTACACTTTTAAGAGGGGCATTCCTATCATTTCCCTCCTTCCCGACTTAGGACCCATGTCCATAAAATGCCCAAAGTGGGTTATTTCTATCACTTTAATAATAAAATACATTTTCTATTCTCTCTCAAATCACTAAGTCAAGAACACCTAGGGTTTCCAAGGAATTGGAAATTAGAGAATCCAAGGGTTGATATCTCTTTATAAGTCATGATATCTCAAGCATGTTACTCTTGCTCAAAGCTTATTTTGATAAATCATATGTTTTAAATTTTTATTCAAGTGGTTTTGAATTTTGGCTTTTGAATTTGGGTTGAGGGTTTTGACTGATTGTTTTCTTAAATGATGTTGCATGGTTTATATATTATTTTTCATTCTTTAATGATAGTTTTTAACGTGTGGGGTGCATGGGTATGGTAATAAACTAGGGGGTCGTGGGTTCCCCCAATTATATTGATTTTGATAATTTAATTGTAGATAACCTTAACCAAATCTTGTGAAATTGGTTTTTAATATGAGTATATTGGCATGACCCAAACTAGGGCCTAGTCGTGATGGGTATCCCAAGTCCACCAAGGACCTGAGATCAGCCCCTTTTCCTAGCCAACTCAGAACATAACACCTAGCAGTGGTTGAATTCCAAATATATAATAAGATAGAAAAGTAAGTAACTCAAAGACATCTAAGAAATTCAACATCAATACCCAATACACAGTAATATTCACAAAGCCTCTAGTAATCTAAAAACAACAAATGTTGGGACAAGCCCTAGACTTTAACAATGAAAATGACAATGATAATATTAATGTGAAGTCCTTAATTATAATATAGGGGAGGAAACCAATGAAATTACTAAGTTTTTTGAAGAATGGAAGCTCACCACTTCATCAAAGACGAATAGCAAATCAAGTCGATCCACCTAACACTATATAGGAAAAGTAGAATTTCCTTTGGACCCTATATCACATGGGTATACAACGTCTGGTGACAGTTAGTGGGTTGAGAATAAGTATGTAACTCAGGGATAGGGGATAAAATAATGCAAAGTCAAGTCCTGTTCAAAACCATGTGAATATCATCATCATATACATACATAAATAATATGTTGGAAGAGGGAACCAATCTTACTATGAAGTGAAATATTTTCTTGGACTAAGTAGTTCTACCATTATAATAGGGACCCACGAGCTTTATGGGTTCATTTCCCCCTCCTGAAAGGGCTCCAGCACTTGTTAGGTATATAAACCAAAGGTATCAAGAAGGACCAGAGAATACTCCGACCCCACGTCAATCTAAGATACAAACATTATGTTGGCAAACATGAGTTTTCAGTATAAATCATCTAAGACCGACCCACACCTTCACGACTTAGCTACATAGCCCCCATTAGTCTCAATTTAAATCAAGTTTCACATAACCTATTTATTAACAAAAGAATTGAATATTAAGGCACACCATGGGTATCATCATACCCTTACATTTGCAAGCTTATCTTTATGCCATAACAATCATATTAACTTAGGGAAATGCCTCGACCCCATTTGTTCAATAAATAAAATTATAGCCAACAAGGCCTTCAAAATCTATATTCATTGTTTAACCATTTATGCAATGAAATAACATCATCGAGCGAGTCAAACCAAGGGAAAATTCCATAATTGAAAACCATTTACACAAGTGGATTGAGGGAACATAATTATTTAGAACCAATTCCAAGTTCAAACATCCATTTGGGGGAATAACTTGACCCCCCCCCTTCCAATTCACACACCTATGCACTCCATTAGTTTAAAACATCAATCTAAAGCATTCACAAATCACAAAAAAGCATGGAAAGACAATTCAAGGATTAATCATTCCAAAAACCTCAACTATATTAAAATTCATATTTAAATCCATGCATTTAAACTATTCAAAAACATAATTTTCATGAAATAAGATTTGGAGAAGAATAACATGCTTGGAAATATCACAATTATGGAGAGAAATCACCATAGAGAGCTCTAATTGATCAACTTCTTGGAAACCCTAAGTATCTTGACCTTAGAGAATTTAGAGATTTTGAGAGGGAGCTTGTGATTGATAAAGGTTGGAAATAAAGGCCCCAAGTTGTTATATATTTATGGGGTTTAAGTTGGTAAAGATGAAAATATCCAAAGTGCCCTTAATTAAAAACTAAAATATTATCACCAGTGACTACGAGTCACTATACGACTCGTAAGGATACATTATGACTCATCACCTTGAGTCATAGTCAGGACAACAGCTGAAGGACCCTTCTCTGGTGACCCTAAAATTCACTCCATATGACTCATTAGGTGACCCTATGACTCGTAGGGTCCAAGTCATAATCAAGATAAAACTTTTTGGATGTCATACTAGTTTGACTATTTATAGGACAATACAAATCGTATAGAGTCTTTATGACTCATTAGGATCCATTCGTAATCAGGATAGTAACTTAGGAAACCTTTCACTGGATACCTTAAGATTGGGGTCCTATGACCCGTAATAACACTCTACGAATCATAAAGAAAGTCGTAATCAGGATAATAAGTTTAAAAAATCAAGAATTTTTCAAGGATAGAAAATACAGAGTATTTCATATATGAACATTGAACTACTCTTGAATAATAGAAATTGCATAAAAAGGCTACTGAAATATGAATGTTTTGAAAGGTCTTTAATTCCATGGATTTATTTTGAAATAGAACTTTGGAGTCTAGATATCTAAACAGGTTTGAATACTGAATGGCTAAATATTTTGAAGTCCTATTGGTTGATGGGTTAAAGTCCCAGTTGGCTAAATATATGTCAAAATCCTATTGGCTAGTGGGTTAGAGTCCCATTGGCTATTTGATTTGGCATGATGACATTTACTTGCAAGTTATAGTCGGTATAATAATACCACTTGATATTGCCAAAATAAATGACTCCCTAATTAAGTGAATGGATTACGTGCTAAATATTTTAATTAGGCTTAAAAGGGTTCGTGTATTTTTTAGTAAAAGTGGAGGTCCCTAGAGGACTAATACTAGAAACTACCTTTGTCAGCATGATAGTCTAAATAATCGAGTGTTCAAGTCACCTTTAATATATGATCGAGAGGTTTGAGTCCCTTGTGTATGTATTTTATGACTATTCTCTGGTACATGTGGCTACATATCCTGAGTTCCAACCAAGGGGTAAGAGCTGAAGCCCATATAGCCCATGGATACTATTATGATGGTTACGCTACACAGTCCAAACTAAGGTTTTACTTTTATGCTAATCCTTGTTCCCTATACTTGCATGGTATATTTATACATGTACATGCATATAATTGTGTGGATTAGTTTTAATGGTTTTGAACTATTGATCATGGCATTACTGTACCTATTTCTTAAGTTATATGCTAGCACTCATCCCACTAACTATCTCTTAATGTTGTATCCCCACGTGGTACAAGAATCAAAAACACTTCTACTTTTCCTATATAGTGATAGGATTTTTTGGTTGTTAGCAGTCAACTTTGAAGTGGTGATCTTTCATTTTTTGGAAGGACTATCATTATCAATTCTTATTTTCCATATGTGTCAAACTACTGTATTAGATTCTTTTGGTTATTCTTTGGGGCATGTCTCGGCTTATATTGTTTTTAGTCTATTTAGAGGCTTTATGGATTACTGTGGATTGGGATAATGATGAAATTCTTAAATTTCTTTTGGAGTTGCCTATCTTGTTATATATTTAGAACTCAACTTATCTTGTTATATGTTCAGAATTCAGTAGTTGTTAGTTGTTTTACTTTCTTTTTTGCTAGGTAAAAGAGGTGGTCTCCGATCCTCGGTGGACTTTAGCTACCCATCACGGCCAGTCCCTAATTCGAGTTGTGATAAAGTTGGTATGAGAGCCTAGGTTCATAGTCAATTAGGTGACCATAAATCCGTGTCAAGTAGAGTCTCTTTTATGGGTGTGTAGCATGCCACACTTATAAGGGAGAGGCTATGAGGCATTTAGGTATGTTTTCTTTCCTTGTGTTCTACTTTTAGGCTGTAGAGCCTAGGATGTTGAAATATCCTCTATTCCATTTGTTCTCATTTCAAATCATGACTTCCTAAAGATCTAATTCTCATGGAAACTCCCATATCAAACCTGAGCATAATGTGGATTGAACTCATCCTGCTTATACGGTACATACCCAAATAAGGGTCCCTACTTTTAGTTGCCCTCGTGGAGTTCCACTGGTCCCTCTAGTCCTTCTCAGATCCTCAAGGTGATGTGTCTAATTTTGAGTTCCACCAGTTGATCTATTTAATTACTCAACTGGTGGCCTCTCATTATTGTCGGTCTTATTGTGTTGCACATATCACTTCTTCTTTTAAGGCCACAAGGGTTAGTCAATTCATGAGTTTAAGTCCTCTGACTTTCACTGGTTTTAAGGTTGAGGCAGATTCTCAATGATTTATAGATGAGATAGAAAAATATTCCTAGTGATACATACTTCTGACTATGAGGGTATAGATTTTGACATATATCAATTGAATGATATGGCATATCTGTGGTTTGAAGAGTAGGAGCAGTTGAGGGGTAAGGATGTTGAGCTAGCTATATGGGTTGACTTCTCTGGTACTTTTCTTGACTGCTTCTTTCCTTAGGAGTTGAGAGAGGTAGAAGTTGATAAGTTTGTAAATCTAAAGTAAGGCAGAAGAACTGTGAAAGAGTATGCCTTGATGTTTTATCAGTTATCCCATTATGCCCCAGAGTTGGTGTCTTTAATGAGCTCTAAGATGAGGAAGTTTTTTTCGGGCTTGTCTCAGGACTTGGTGTTGAAGTGCAAGGTTTCCTTGCTAAATAATAACATTGATATCTCTTGGCTTGTGGTGTATATGTAAACAGTTGAAGACAAAAAAAGATAAGTCAAAATAAGGGAAAGGTAAAGTATGAAATTTAGTTATTCTAAGCAGGGTAGGGGCCAGCAGAATAGTGGTAGAGATGGCATGCATTGGTCCAAGAATAAGTGGGGAAATTTGGTTCTTATTCTATAGCTAGTTTCCTTTATCCTAGACATCAGGTGATCTTTGCCTCTAGATAGATAGTGGATTTAGGGCACGAGGTGCCTAGTCTTAGGATAGTGGAGCTCAGTCATCCCCATCTTATCCCTCTTGCCATTTTTATGGGTAGTGCTTCATAGAGTATGTAATAAGGGGAGAAATAAGTACTTTACGTATGGTTAGCTTGGTCACTTGCAGAGAGATTATCTTTCAAGGGTTGCTTATGAAGCTAATAAAGTTTTGGTTGCTACTTCTTTATCTCCTACACCAAAGAATGCTATTTTTAATACCAGCACTGGTCAAAATTATCTGTATACTCTTGCCACCTATCAAGGAATCTGGGGATTCTCTTGGTGTTTTTGCTTGTACATTATAGCTTTTCTCTCATGAGATGTATTGCTTACTTGATTTAGGGTCTGCTCTTTCTTATATGACCCCTTATGTGGATATTTTTTTTGGTCTTGGTCCTGAGTACATTTTTTATCCCTTTTTTGTGTCAACCCTGGTGGGTGACTCTATTGTGATAAAAAAGTCTATAGGAGTTGTGTAGTATTTACCTATGGTAGGGAAATATTAGTGCATTTAATAGAGTTGTACATGTTGTACTTTGATGTTATTTTGGAGATGGATTGGCTCCATTGTATGTGTCTCTTCATTGTAGAACCTAAAGAGTCAATGTCCAATTCCTGAATGAACCAGTGATTGAGTAGTAAGATAGTTCTTTAGCACCTAAGAGAAAGTTTATTTCTTATCTTACAGCTCAAAAATTTACTTCTAAAGGGCGTTTACTGATGATTCTCTTATGATTCCTGATGATCTTACTGGTATTACCTCTGATAGGGAAATAGAATTTTGGATTGACCTTCTTCTGGGTACCCATCTTATCTTTATCCCTCCTTATAGAATAACTCCGGCTGAGTTGAAAGAACTTAAGAAGATATTGAAAGATGTTTTGGATAAGGTTTTTATTTAACCTAGTGTTTCTCCATGGGGTGATCCTATTCTTTTCATGCGTAAGAAGGATGATTCCCTTCGAATATGTATAGACTATTGGTAGTTGAATAAGGTGACTGTGAAGAATAAGTATCCTCTTCCTATGGTTGATGACTAATTTGAACAAATTCAAGGTGCTAACTGTTTTTCTAAGGTTGATCTTCAATAGGGTTATCATCAGTTGAATACTAGGGAGGTGGATATTCTAAGACGGCAATTCATACCCGGTATAGTCACTATGAGCTCTTAGTTATGTCTTTTAGATTAACTAATGGTCCAATTGCATTTATGGACTTAATGAATTAGGTATTCATACAGTTCTTGGATTTGTTTGTTATCGTGTTCATTGGTGACATCTTGGTGTATTCTAACGGTTAGGAGGATCATGCCAATCACCTCCGTATAGTATTGCATACTCTTAAGGACCAGCGATTATATTCTAAGTTTTTGAAATGTGAGTTTTGGTTAAATGTTGTGACCTTTTTTGGTCACATTATTTCTAGTGAAGGGATCATGGTGTATCCATAGAAGGTTAAGGTGGTTAAGAAATATCCTAAACCTATAACTCCAACCTATATTTAGAGCTTCTTGGGTTTAGCTGGGTATTGCAGAAGGTTTGTGGAAAGTTTCTCTTTGATTGAGGCTCCATTAACTAAGTTGACTCAAAAGAAGGTGAAGTTTTTGTGGTCCCATGCTTATGAAGGTAGCTTTGAGAAGTTGAAGGATGAGTTGACTTCAGTTTTAGTTTGGACCCTACCTGAGGGTATTGATAGCTTTATTGTTTATTATGATGCGTTCCGTATGGGACTGAGTTGTGTGTTGATCCAGCATGGTAAGGTTGTGGTGTATGCTTCTAGGCAGCTTAAGGTGCATAAGAAAAATTATCTAACTCATGATTTAGAGTTGTTGGTTGTGGTTTTTTCCTTGAACATTTGGCATCATTACTCGTATAGAGATCATGTTGTTATATATTATAATCATAAGAGCCTGCAATATGTATTCACCCAGAAGGATTTGAATCTCAGGCAAAGAAGATGGCTTGAATTGCTTAAGGATTATGATATGAGTCTTCACTATAACCCAAGTAAAGCTAATGTAGTTGTTGATGCTCTTAGACGGTTGTCCATGGGGAGCTTATTTGATGTTAATAAGGAGAAGCAAGGTTTGGTGAAGGATAGTCACCATTTCGCTAATCTTGGAGTTCATCTTTTGGACTCTGAGGATAAAGGTGATTATGCAAGAGGTGGTGAATTCATCTCTTAGTGCTAAGGTTAAGGAAAAGAGGGTTTTTGATCCAATCTTGATGCAGATTAAGGATAATGCAGGTCAGCAAAAAGTCATAGCTTTTTAGGTTGGTAGTGATGGTACCTTGAGGTACCAAGGTAGATTGTGTGTTCCCGATATTGATGTACTATAAGAGAGGATCTTGGCTGAGGCTCATGAGTTGAGGTATATGGTTCATCCTATTTTTTTGAAGATGTACCATGATTCGGAAGAGATCTATTGGTGGATTAACATAAAGAAACATGTGGCTAATTTTGTGGCCAAGTGTATGGTTTATTAGCAAGTAAAGGTGGATTATTTGAGGCTTGGTGGTTTTTCTCAAGAGATTGAGTTGCCTGTGTGGAAGTGGGAAGTAATTAACATGGACTTTGCTACTAGTCTTCCATTGTCTCAAAGTCACCGTGATTCAATTTGGGTCATCATTGATACAATAACTAAGTCTGCTAAATTCTCTCCAATGAGGACTAATTATCCTACACAAGGTTATTCTAAGCTTTTTATTTGGGAGACCATCCAGTTGCATGGTGCGATATTTGATTGAGGTATGTTGTTCTATTCTCACTTTTGGTATTCTTTTCAAAGAGGTTTGGGGATAAGGTAAGCCTTAGCACCGCTTTTCGCCCTTAGATGGATGGACAAGCAAAGAGTACTATTCAGACATTGGAAGATATGCAAAGGGCCTGTGTGATTGACATTGGTGGTAGTTCTGTTAATTATTTGACTCTCATAGATTTTACATATAATAAAAATAATCATTTTAGAATTTGGATGGATCAATATGAGGCTTTGTATCTTCGGAGATGTCAGTCTCCTATTGGGTGATATGAAGTTGGTGAGACTAGATTGTTTGGCCCTGACTTAGGTAATTAGTCCATAGAGAAGGTGAAAGTAATTAGGGATAGGCTTAAGACATCCCAAAGTCGCCAAAAGTCCTATGTGGATGTGAGGCATACAGAATTCGATTTTGATGTAGGTGATTAGGTGTTCTTGAAGGTGTCCCCTATGAAAGGGGTGATGAGGTTTGAAAAGAAGGGAAAGCTCAGTCCCCGTTTGGTTTGCCTGTACTTGATTTTGAGGAGATTGGGTAATTTGGTTAATGAGTTAGAGTTTTTTTTGAGTTTGGGTTCTATCTATCTAGTGTTCTATGTTTTAATATTGAAGAAGTTTGTGGGTGATCCTTCTTTAGTTATTCTTTAGGAGGGTGTTGGTGTTCCAAATTTCTTTTCTTATGGGGAGGTCCTAGAGATTTTTGATAGACAATTCCATCATTTCAAGATCAAGGATGTGGCATTGGTGAAGGTTCTATGGAGGAACCAAAAGGTTGAAGAAGCTACTTGGCAAACTGAAGAGGACATGTAGTCCAAATATCCAATCTTGTTTCCCGCTTTGGATAATCTTACTTAAGATATGTGTATTCCTTAATATCTTTGTTTTCTGACTTTGTTAAAGGAAAATATGGTTGCATTTCTGTGTGAAATCATGCTAATAAATGCCTTGACTCATCATTCAAAGACAAGTGATCCTAAGAGGGAGAATGTAACACCTCGAAATTTGGTCCATGGAAAATTCCTTGATTTTGAACTTAACGCCTAAGCTATGACTTACCTTACGAGTCGTAAGGTCACCTTATGGATCTTAAGAACTAATCGTAGCCTGAACAGTGTGTTATCCTGAAGTTTATGTTATGATTACGACTAGGGGGTCACGATTCGTAAAGACTCTATACGAGTCGTATAGTCTCATTCGTAACCAAACCAGTGTAGTTTACCAAGTTCCTATCCTGACCATGACTAGGACCCACGTGATGCAATGACACCTCACAAGATGTAGTGTGTGACTCATCGGGTCAATAGTCAAAGTTCCTTGAGCTACTGCTCAAACTACTAGTCGTAGAGGCAACTTGAATAGAGATATCACGAGTCATAAGGTGACCCGTGGCAATTGGGTGACCTATTATGGACTTTTAAGTGGGGGTATTCTTGTTATTTACCTTCTTCTCCACTTTAGACCCTTATCCATAAAACACCCAAAAAGGGTTATTACCATCACTTTAGGAATCAAATACATTCTCTCTTCTTTCTCAAATCCCTAAGTCAAGACACTTAGGGTTTCCAAGGAATTGTCAATTAGAGCATTTAAGGGTTGATTTCTCTCCACAATTCTTGATATCTCAGGCATGTTGCTCTTCCCCAAAGATTATTTTTAAATCATATGTTTTAAATTGTCATTCAAGTGGTTTTAGATATTGCCTTTGGAATGTGGGTTGAGAGTTTTAAATGATTGTCTTCTTAAATAATGTTCCCATGGTTTATATGTAATTTTTCATGCATTAATACTGGTTTTGAACATGTGGGGTGCATAGGCATGGTAAATAAACTAGGGGGTCGTGGGTTCCCCCAATTATGTGGATTTTGATAATTGAATTAGTGATAACCTCAATGCAATCTACTGAAACTAGTTTTTAATATGAGTATATGCACATTGAACTACTATTGAATTATGGAAACTGCATAAAAAGGATAATGAAACATGAATGATTTGAAAGGCCTTTATGGCCATGGATTTATTTTGAAATAGAGCTTCTGAGTCCGGATGGCTAAATGGGTTCGAGTCCCGAATGGCTAAATATTTTGAATCCCTATTGGCTGATGGGTTAGAGTCCTAGATTGCTGAATGGGTAGGAGTCCTATTGGCTTATGGGTTAGAGTCCCATTGGCTATTTGATTTGGCATGATAACATTCAAGCTATAATCGGTATGAAAATACCACTTGATATTGCCAAAATGAATGATTCCCTGAATAAGTGAATGGATCATGTGCTAAATATTTTCATTGGGCTTAAATGGGGTTGTGTAGTTTTCCGTGAATTTGGAGGTCCCGAGAGGATTTATACTGGAAACCAGATTTGTCGGTGTGGGGGTCTAAATGGTCGTGTGTTAAAGTCAACCTTGATATATGACCAGGAGGTTCGAGCACTATATGCATGTGTGTTATGATTATTCTTTGCTTTGTGCGGCTGCACGCACAGGGGCCCAACCAGGAAGTGAGAGATAGGGCCCATATAGCCCATTGGTACTATTATGACGGTTATGCTACATAGCCCAGATTAATGTTTTAATTTCATGCTAAGCCTTTTTCCATATCCCGACATGGTATAATTATGCATGTGTGTGAATATTATTGGGTGCATTGGTTTTGAATGGTTTTGAATTATTGATCATGGCATTACTTTGCCCTTCCCAGAGTTACATGTTAGAGCTCATCCCACTAACCATCTTCGGATGTTGTATCTCCATGCGATGCAAGAACTGAAGACACTTCTACTTTTCTTCGACAATGATAGGATTTTTCGATTGTCGGCATCAGGTTGGAAGTAGTGAGCTTCCATTTTCTAGAAGGGCTATCATCTTAAAGTCTTGTTTCCATTATGTGTCAGACTACTGTATTGGATTCTTTTGGCTATCGTTGGGTTCATGTCCTGACTTAGATTGGTTTTGGTCTGTTTAGATCCTTTGTGGATTATTGTGGATTGGGATGTTGTTCAAATTCTTAAATTACTTTTTGAGTTGCCTATTTTGTTATATTTTCAGAACTCGGCTTATCTTTTTATATGTTCTAAATTCACCCATTGGTAGATGTATTGTATTCTATTTTTCTAGGTAAAAGTGGGTGGTGTCCGATCCTCAGTGTACTTGAGATACCCATCACGGCCTTGGTTCGGGTCGTGACAGACGTCTTCGTACCAATTTACAAGACTGTACTAGAAACTAAGCACTTGTACCAATAACATTGATAAACCTAAGCTTTAATACTAATTTATCATGATCCGATTTCACAAATAATGATGGAACCCACCATAACCCACTAGTAGGTAAGCCAACCTATTGTCTAGAACAACTCATAATAGACTAATAAGGAAAATAACAAAAAAACTAAATCAAAGAGAAAAAATACAAGAAGTAAATGTATCCCCAAAACATGGTGAATTTTGCACAGGAGCTTCTAATACAACGGGAGTATAAAGTAAGCATAACACATATATATAAAGAACAATCTTCAAAATATAAATTAAAGATCAATTTAACAATAAGACGGAGACGAGAAATGCTCCGGATGTCAGGATCTTACCCCCAATCTCCAATCCATGGCTTCTTTACATGATGCAAACATCAATGGTGAGAAATCGTACTATGATATGCAGGATGCAGAGTGTAGTATGAGTAGCAAACACATGGTACTCAGTAGGCATCGACCAATTGAACTACAAAGTTAATACAAGAATAAAAAACATGTAAAGAAGGAATATAAATTATAGACAACTATCAATAAAGGAAAGCATAATAATGCTAATGGAGAAATAAACACAACCTATCATGAACTAACTATAATCTGGGACAAGAAATACCATACGTATCTAGCCAATGTACAACAGTAAAGCTAAGGAAGAGATACACCATATACAATAGTAGAATGAAGAAATATATATACAATGTATAATAGTTGTAGGAAAGAAGAAATAATATAAAAATCAAGTCTAGTGAAGAAAACATATATATATATATATCAACCACCAAGCCCGATAATACTACTACGAGGGAACTAATCGAAAATCTCAATGATCATAAGCGATATGGGAGCTATCTCTAGCATAACTAGGGTCTTTACCTGAGGTTAATAATCTAAAGCAACCTATAAATACTAAATCTTACCAAAAAAGGAGTAAAAGATTAGAAACAAACCGATAGCCTCGAAGACCTATCCATAATAAGCCTGCCACAAATCATATAATAATACCTAGATAATAATAATCTAACTGGATAGCCTGGATGTAACGCACTGAAAAATGGGTCCCGAAGCATCACACAGTGCTTGAGGCTACGAGTAGCCCCAATCTAACCCTTTGAGCCATTTTCATTCAATTCAACACAAATCAACGGGGTTTCCATAAATAACCCTCAAATATCAACAGAGTAATCATCATTCAAGAATAAAAGAATTTCAGAAAGATAACAAAATATGACTTATTAGTCAACTCCAGCATCTATACTAGTCTGACAAGCCTCTAAGAAAATCAATAAAATAAGCGAGCCATTGATACATGCCCCAACTGACTCATACTCAATTATCAAATGTAAACAATTCCGTGAAACCAACATTAGACATCACGTCCTCGGAACATGAGGACTCACCACAACAGAGGATGTAGAACAGCATGCCCTAACAATCACTGTTGAACCTGGAACTGAGCACCTGAACCTACATTCCAAGAAAATACAGCCCACATCCGAAGATGTGGGTCAATACCATGGAAAGGAACCGAGTATATGGGGGTGTACGCAGTTGTATAAACATCATCATCACAAAAATTTATAAGAAATATGCAGGATGTATGAAAGACTCACATAGCCCGAAGAAAATCATCATAATCATGAGATGATGAAATAAGTACAATAACACATGTGAGTCATCATATAATTTTTCAATCACTTTCAGTTCATCAAGAATATTAATTCTCAAAATGTAAATATCATTTAAATCTTTTGAAAGAATAACTTTCACAATTTCACTTTCAAATCACTTCACCATTCACCATAGACACAAGGAAACACACACACACTGGGAGATCCTATAACCGACATAAACCATGTGAGCTACATGGAGTCCAACGTACAACCCACTTTGGGGAGAGCCGTCCTATCCTTTCCATCGGAGTAGGACTATCGATATCAAATCCACACAAACTAGTGATCACTATATAAATCAGCCTCAGGCTCACTTCTACGGGGGCACGTAGTTCTAGGGAAGTAAGGTCACTTTATACCTCCCACTCGGTGCTAAAGATTTCTCCCGAATTTAGCTCAAATCATTTCAAAGACAATTCACAACAAAATAATTTCAGTAATATATAAATATACATCGGGAGTCATCATGCTTCCCATCTATCAAAATCAACCACGTTGAGGATTTATTTCACACTCGAGTTCAAAACAACTCCATTAAGACCAAAGGGTCAAATCATTCAAAATATCTCAAATATTCAACATCAACGTGCTTATAACACACACTTTCTCAAAAAAATACAATTTCCAATGGGGATTCACGACCCAAATATCAAAATCATGATAAATATCGTTCAAGATTCATGCTTTATATCTGTATACATGTAAATTCATCTTTCAAAATCATAAACATCAAGATTTTATAATAATCATCATAAGATATGGGTTCATGCTTCAAATTCATAAAAATCAAATAAAAATCATGCCTTTGTAAAGAAAATTACTTTAGGGCACAAGAACGAAAGAGAGTTCTTATTGAAAAACTCCACATACCTTGAATGATGAACTTTAGATCGATACTCATTTTGAGATATTAATCGTGCCTTTGAATGATGGTTCTTGGAGTTCTTGAACTAGGAACTTGGAATCTTGAATAAATTTGCAGAATTAATGGTGAACTTTGGAAGTTCTTAAAGTTGGATATAGGAGCTTAGGGTTTTATTTTTGAGGGGATTTGATGAAATATAATATATAATGCTTCTAATAGGCTTTAATATAGGGTTTGGATGGATTTTGGGTGAGGGGGAATGACCAAAACGCCCCTAAAAAATCAAATAATTCTCGAATTTGTCCTTTGGTGGACTGTTTTCATAGTCTGATGTAGATCAAACATAACGTTTTACTCCGATATCTAAATTGGATAAAACCAATTTCATTAGAAAGAGGACTCTCATATCTTTCCGTTTATATATAGTATCTCACCCAGATTATTATGTATGAGGAGTTATGATCGTTTGAAGTTGACCGAAAAATTCTCTTTTGATAGGCTGAAGAAGATCGACCATAACTTTTTGCTCCGCTAGACAAATTGGTTGAAACTAATTTCATTGGAAAGAGGACTTGTAGAGCTTTCCGTTGATATATATTAGATCACCCAGATCATTATGTACAAGGAGTTATGATCATTTAAAGTTGGAGCAAAAATATGCCAGGCCTCAGTACTTTTTCCTACACATTTTACTGTTCACTACTATTCACGGTTCGATCGGAATGTTCATAACTCGTCACTCGGGTGTCCGTTTTGGATGATCCACATATAGTTGGAAAGCTTATTCGATACTATATGCAATGGTGGGTCATAATCTAAGACATTCCGCATGGAAAATTTATAATTCATTCTAGAAGATAGAACCCAACACGTTTACGCACAAAATTTCAACGAATTATTTCCCGGGGTATTACATCATCCCCCCCTTAGAAATATTCATCCTCGAATGACGCTAGACATGCCAAGATTAGATAGGGAATATAGAATACAACTGAAATCATTCATTAGACTCATCACCACATCATTTTTCTCTCCCAATGCAACATGGAATATTTGTAAATTCAAGAAACTACAGCTGAACACATAATAAATGACAGCTGAACTGCTGCAACTTTTATCAAAAGTGCATGATTTAAGAAAGAACGGTACCTTCGGATTGATCGAAGTTTGCGGAAAATAGGTGCGGGTACTTGGATCGTATATCCGCCTCAGCTTCCCAAGTTGCACCCTCAACAGATTGGTTTCTCCACAACACCTTGACCAAGGGAACTTCTTTGTTCCTTAGTCTTCGGATAGTGAAATCAAGAATCTCAACAGGAATCTCATCAAAAGAAAGATTTTCTTGAATGTCAATACTCACAGAGGAATCCAATACCACAACATCGCTAATATGATTTCTAAGCATGGAGACATGGAATATTGGATGAACAGAGGACAACTCGGAAGGCAACTCGACCTCATAAGCTACCTTACCAACACGGCTAAGAATTTTGTAAGGACCAACTTAACGGGGACTAAGCTCCCCCTTCTTTCCGAATTTCTTCACCCCCTCATGGGTGAAATTTTCAGATACACTAGGTCACCAACTTCAAACTCAAGGTCTCTCTTTCTAACATCCGCATATGACTTCTAACGACTCTGTGTAGTTTTCAACCTTTCCCTAATCAACTTAACTTTTTCCATAGCCTCAAATACCGAATCAGGACCACTCACAGCCGCTTCACCCACCTCGAACCAACCTATGGGTGATCTACACTTTCTCTCATATAAGGCTTCAAATGGAGCCATGCCAATACTAGAGTAGAAACTGTTATTATAAGCAAACTCTATCAACGTTAAGTGATCATCCCAACTTCCCTTAAAGTCAAGTGTACAAGCCCTCAACATATCCTCTAAGGTCTATATTGTCCACTCAGCCTGACCATCGGTCTGCGGATGAAAAGCATAACTCAAAAGCACTTGGGTACCAAGACCCTTCTGAAAAGCTTTCCAAAATTGCGAAGTGAACTGAGTACCCCTATCCAAAATGATAGACAAGGGAACTCCATGCAGTCTGACTAGCTCTCAGATATACAATCTAGCGTAATCCTCAGCAGTATATGAAGTATGAACAGGCAAGAAATGAGCAGACTTAGTCAACCTATCAACCATAACCCAAATGCAATCATGATGGCGTCGGGAAGGAGGTAAACCAATCACGAAGTCCATATTTATCTCTTCCCACTTCTAGGTGGGAATACTAAACTCTTGCATCATACCACCAGGTCTTTGGTGTTCAACCTTAACCTGTTGGCATGTTGCACACTTAGCTACAAACGATGCTATAACTTTCTTCATGCTACTCCACCAATAGATTTCCCACAAGTCTCCGTACATCTTGGTGGCACCAGGATGAATAGAATATCGCGCCTCGTGCGCTTCAGCCATAACCTCTGTCTCAGATCATCAACATTCGGGACACAACATACCATCTCCCCCTTCTACTTTTTAGTCCTTGACTGACTCCTTCAGTCTGACCAAACTAGCATCTAAGTATTGTTTTTCCTTCACTTTCGAAACCAAAGAGGATTCGAAACTACTCTGAACCTCTATACTACCTTCAGCAGAGTCAAACAACCTAACCCCCAATCTAGCCAAACGATGTACATCACGATCCAACTCTTTCTTACCTTCTACCACATGCGAAACACTACCCATGGACACTCTACTTATGGCATCCGCCACAACATTGGCCTTGCACGGATGGTACAACACACTCATATCATAGTCTTTTAACAATTCTAACCATCATATCTACCTAAGATTCAATTCTCTTTGGGTAAACACATACTGCAGACTCTTATGATCAGTGAAAATATCAACATGGACACCATAAAAATAGTGTCTCCAGATTTTCAAAGCAAACACAACAGCAGCCAACTCAAGGTCATAGGTGGGGTAATTTTTCTCATGGGGTTTCAACTATCTAGAAGCATAAGCTATCACCTTACCCTTTTGCATCAATACACAACCCAACCCAACTCTCGAAGCATAATAGTACACCACAAAACCATCAACACCATCAGGCAAAGTCAAAACAGGGGCTGAAGTGAGTCGAGTCTTCAACTCCTGAAAACTCTTCTCACAAGATTCGAACCAAAGGAACTTCACTTTCTTTTGGGTCAATTGAGTCATAGGAGATGCTATAGAGGAGAAACCCTCAACAAAACAGCGGTAATAGCCAGCTAAACCCAAGAAACTTCAGATATCAGTCGGAGAAATAGGTCTAGGCGAATTTCTAACAGCTTTGGTCTTTTGGGGATAAACTCTAATACCCTCAAAAGAAATGATATGACCCAGAAAAACAACTGAACTTAGCTAAAACTCACACTTACTAAACTTGGCAAACAACTTGTGATCTCTAAGGGTTTGCAAGACAGTTCGAAGATGATCAGAATATTCATCCTTACTATAGGAGTACACCAGTATATTATCGATGAACATTATGACAAACATATCTAGATATGATCTGAACACTCGATTCATGAGGTCCATGAAAGCTGTTGGGGCATTAGTTAACCCAAAAGACATAACAAGAAACTCAAAATGGCCATAACGAGTTCGGAAAGCAGTTTTTGGGATGTCACACTCCCTAACTTTGAGTTGATGATAGCCGGAACTAAGGTCTATCTTTGAGAAATAACTTGCACCTTGCAATTGGTCAAACAAATCATCTATTCTCGGAAGGGGATACTTATTTTTTACGGTGACTTTATTCAGTTGGCGGTAATCAATGCACATACGCAAAGAGCCATCTTTCTTTCTCACAAACAACACAGGAGCCCCCCAAGGAGAAACACTGGGCCTTATGAAATCCTTATCTAGTAGATCTTTGAGTTGCTCTTTCAACTCCTTAAGTTCTATAGGGGCCATACAGTAAGGAGGAATAGAAATAGGCTGAGTATCGAGAAGAAGATCAATCTCGAACTCTATCTCTCTATCAGGAGGTATCCTTGGGAGATCATCCGAAAAGACATCAGAAAACTCATTGACAACATTAACAGACTGAAGAGTTGGAGTCTCAGACTTAGTGCCTTTGACTCTAACCAAATGGTAAATACACCCCTTGGAAATAAGCTTTCTAGCTTTGAGATAAGAGATAAAATGACTCTTGGGTGACACAGAATTCCTAGACCACTCAAACACAGATGCACCCAAAAACTAAAACTTGACCACTCGGGTCCGACAATCAATAGAGGCATAAGAAGAATATAGCCAATCCATACTCAGAATCACATCAAAATCTACCATGTCTAACTTAATTAGATCAGCCAACAAGACTCTATAAAGAATGGTAACAGGACACTTTTTATACACTTTCTGGGAAATAATCGAATCACCCACTAGGGTAGAAACTAGGATAGGCTCAGGAATAATCTCAGGACTCATTTCAAAATTCACAGCAATCAAAGGTGTAACATATGAGAAACTGGATCCAGGATCCAACAAAGCATACACATCAAACTGAAATATACAAAGCATACCAGTAATAACATCGGGAGAGTCCTCCTATTCTTGGCGGGATGGTAAAGCATAGAATCTATTGTGGCTCTGCCCGCCAGTATTGCTAGAAGAGGCTCCCTGAGTTGGGGCTGGGCGAGTCGCTAGAACTAGAGCACTAACAGTTTGAGTCTGGGTCTGAGGATGATAGTCACGACTCCCTTGTCCATCCTGTGGACAATCTCTAACTCTGTGACCCATGTCACCATACCGAAAATAACCCCTCTTCTCACCCTAACACTCACCCAAATGAGCCCTACCACACTTAGGACACAGGGGACGATTTGGCTTACTGCCAAAATTGTACTAGGACCTATATGCATATGACCTACTACCTTGCTCCTGCCTACCTCTAGGCATGGGAGCATTAGCAAATGACGGTGCTGGTATAGACGAACGATCCTGATAATGAGGGCGACTCCCTCCCTGTGATCTTGTCTGACCCTATTCGTGCTACTCAAACCTAGCTCTCTATTCCCTCATATTCTATCTCTCTCCTTAATTTTGTTTGCCTCAATCTATTGGGCATGAGTCATCAGCCTAGAAAGATTTATCTCACTATTCAACATAGCAGACCTATACTCCTTAACCACATAACTAGACACTCCAGTCACAAACTTACTCATACTAGCTCGATTATCAGCCACTAAGTCAGGAGCATACTTGGCCAACTAATTGAACTTTAGACAGTACTCCCTAACAGTCATAGAGCCCTATCGCAGGTTCATAAACTCTTTCACCTTCGCCTCCCTTATCTCCAAAGGGAGAAACTTATCCAAGAATGCATCCTGGAACTCTTACCAAGTTATAGGGACAGCTTCCTCACCTCGACCTCTCCTCCAAGCAACAACCCAGTCATAAGCAAGGTCTTTCAACCTATACGCAGCCAACTCCACACTATGTTCCTCAGATACATGCATCACCTGAGTAATCTTCCGCACCTCCTCTAAAAACAACCGTGGATCCTCATCAGACTTGGACCTATAGAATTCCGACGGATTCATCCACATGAAGTCATGAATCCTGGCAGTAGCTAAATCACCTCCCTACTGCTGTAGAGCCGGGGCCAGATTGGCCTGAACATTTGCAGTAACAGCTTGGGCCAGCGCCTAAAAGGCTACCCAAAATTTAGCATGAGACACGTTTTCATTCAATGGGTCAGCGAGTTGAGGTTGTTGACCATCATTATTTCTTCTCACTCGATGTGGAGTCATATTTCTGAAAGAGAAGAGCACGAATCAATAGCAGAGAGAGACACTTTAAGCACGATAGACTTCTAAAAGAAAGAATCACATATCTACTCCTTCTAGTATTGAATATATATATATAGTATCATAAGGAATGTCAGCCTTAAACTAGAGTTGGGTGAGTAAATATTTGTAAATCCATTACCGAAGATTGAATGCCGGACTAAAATAGTATTAAATTCATTGTACCTTTACCTTGGATTCTTCTTCATTATCGTCTCAAACACTGTCACGACCCAAACTAGATCCTCGCCATGATGGGTATCCCAAGTCGCACATGGACCGGAGATCACCCTCTACACCTAACCAAACCAAACACAAAATCCCAAAAGCGTGGATGGATTCTGAACATATAACAAGATAGCATGTAACAAGCTTAAGAAAATTCAAAACATGTCTATAACTGACGCCTGGTGACCAGCCAAATAATGGGATAAAATCACCCAATATACACAGTAATCAAAACAAAGCCTTCTAAACAAAACTCCAAAACTAGTCTTGGTCGGTACAAGTCCCCAACTCTGATAAATAACAATGAGAACAAAAATGATAATGTTAAAGATAATGCAAGTAACTATCAACTCAAATCTAAGAATAAAAGCTGGTGAAATGCCTAATCCTTTTAGGGGATGGAAGCTCACCACTTCACTATAATACAAGAATTGAGCCGACTGACCTAACTCTGTGCAAGCAAGGTAGAAATAGCTTCGGTACCTTCATCACATGGGGATACAACATCTGAAGACCATTAGTGGGGTGAATACTAGCATGTAACTCAGGGATAAGAACATAATGCCATGATTAACAATTCAAAATAATTCAAAACCAATGTACATAATCAAATGCATATATACATATAAATATATATATATATATATATATCACATACCGGGATAGGGAACAAGGCTTAATATGCGCTTTAAAACATTAGCCTGGATTGTGTAGCTCAACCTTCATAATATACAAAGGCACCCATGGGTTATATGGTCCTAGCTCTTTAGCAGGTCACACGAACCAGAGGATATACATATTCACTATGGGGGACTCAAAACTCCCAGCATATTAAGGTGACACGAGTAACAAATTATGTAATAAGATGTAGGGGACTCGACCCACCCTATCATATGATAATAATAATAATAAGGGGAACTAAAATCAAACTATAATACAGACCCCCGCATCAGCAACCATGGTTTCTAGTGTTGTTCCCTTGGGATGTCCACTTTCACAACTTAGCTACACAACCAGAATTAAACTACATTTAAAAAAAGTATCACGCGTTCCCATTCATTAAACCATATTTAACATTAAGGCATACATTGTAGGTATCGTTATACCAACTACACTTACAAGGTAACATCAATATACCACACCAATTATCTAAACTTGAGGGAATTCAAAACCTCTTGGTTCAATTACATATTAGTTTAGGGAATTACACAACCCTATAAGGATCAATTTAAAATCATTATACAATAGTGCATGAACAGTTCAAATTCCCACATTTTTCATAACTAAAACCAATTTCATAATTTAGGGTTGGGGTCATAACCACTTTGAAAATCACAAGTTTGGAGAAAATCTCAATTCGCTTGTTCATTCACCATACCCATGCACCCACAAGTTCAAAACCATAATTAAAGCATGATTAATCGCATATAAATCATGAGAAATATTGTTGAATCCTTGAACATTAAAAACCCATAACCCTTGTTTCAAATCAATCATCAATATCTCATGAACAATACTTTAAAACATATGCTTTTAACAAATTAAGAATGAGGGAAGAGTAACATGCCTGAAATACCAAGTTTCACAGAATGAATTCAACGTTTGAACCCATGGTTGACCTACTTCGTGAAAACCCTAAGTTTGGCTGTTTGAGAGAATTTGAGAAAGCTTTGGAAGTGTTGGAGTAAATTCATGATGGAATATAACCCCTATAAGTGCTTTATAGGAATGGAGTTTTAATTGGGCAATGAAGGAGTTGAAAGTGCCCTTAAATTAAAAGCAAAAATTTAGTCTTCAGTGACTACGGGTCACTATACGACTCGTAAGGATACATTTTGACTCATAACAAGGAGTCATAGTCAAGACAGAACTACCAAGGCCCCATACTAGTCTAGCTACGATTCATATCACTGACTTATAACCGCACTTAAAGACTCGTAACCACTTCTCATACTCAAAACAACAATAAAATTTTGGATAACATAGTGGACCTATTAATGGGACATAACGACTCGTCATGAGTCTCTATGACTCGTGGCCTCAAGTCATAATAAAGATAGTTTCTTAGGCCAAATTTTTTGGACACCTTACGACCTATAAGAAGTCTTGATCACTAATTGAGAGCCACCTGTACTTAGAGCAGAATACAAAGGAATTTGTTCTAATTAAGTTGCGACTGAGTCCCTACGACCCATTGAAACTCCCCACGACTTGCCAGAGGAGTCATAGTCAGGATAATGAGGATGAAATTTCTAAATTTTCAAGGACCAAAAACCCGAGGCATTACATACTCCCCCCTTAGGATCATTCATCCTCGAATGACAGGATAAAGCACTTATTAGCAAGATTTGACTCCACACACAATCACACTTACCCTTAACAAATTTAGAAAAAAAAGATATTAAGGAATATGCATACCTCAAGAACGATTATCCATAATGAGGAACAAGAACGGATACTTAGACTTCATGTCGTCCTCGGTTTCCCATGTAGCTTACTTAACTTTTTAGTTTCTCGAAAAAACCTTTACCGATGCCACATCTCAAGTCCGCAACAGACGGCTTACCAATTCAAAATCTAGATTGGAACTTTCTCATAAAATAAGGAATCTGAAATAGCCACCTCCTCCACAATCTATATATCTTATATCTCCTTTCCGACACATCCCTTGGGAAGGGTTTTATAAGGTGTTACAGTATCTCCTAGCTGGCATATTCCTTGGGGAGAGTTTTAAAAAGGTGTTGCTAGTGTTTCTCAGTATTGCCATGGTGGTACCAATGTTTCATGAATGAGTATGATATGAGGATGTAACGCTCAGATCCAATCACAATGAGTATTTCCACAACTAAATCCACAATGAGTATTCCACAATCAAACACCATGAGTATTTCCATAATCCACCAAAATACCAATCACGTGAGCTAATATCCACTCATTATTTCCACCATCCATGAATTTTCACATGATTCATATGCCAACAGAGTAAGAATATATCATAATACACCAATGGTACCAAAATAGGCATTTTCAACAACACAATACGATTATTCCCCTGTATTCAAAGCTATTAACATCACATAGGACCCCACATGGTCACACATAACACATAATATCTCAATTTTAACAATTACATTACATATAGTCCCCCACACAAGCACAACACACAGATAGCCATTTTCATTACTAGTTCCCACTCTTAACTGCGTTTTGTACCAACATTCACTACCTAACCCAGTCTGAAAGCATTGAATCATAACCTACCTTGAGAGCAAAAAAAATGCAACCAAGACTTTACTTCCAAACCCTTACTTTTCACGAACGGTCCCAAAATCAATTAAAATATCAAAATAAATAATCTATACATCAAAACAAATCCAACTACACCCATATTCACTACATTTAATTTGGGATCAAAATAAATTTTTAAAAAAGAAGAGCAAAATCATAATTTTATCTCAAAAACATGTTCCCTATATTTTTAGGAGTCTATAGCTGAAAACCCCATTTTCAAACTTTACCGGATAAAACCTTCAAAATTCATTTTAAAATCGAGAATTGAAGTTGTTTTGAAGGTGAAATCAAGGGAAAATTAAATATTATAGGTTTAGAAACATAATCCAAGTGAAAGGGGGTAGAAATTGTTGTTTAATTTGAAGAATTACAATTTTGGGTCTTCAGGGCCAAAATCCCAATTTCCACTTTGAAATCTGGATTAGAACAAGAATTTAATGATAAAGATTGAAGAAATTAGTTGAAATAGGTTTATTGGAGCTTACCCAAGCTTACAAGTGAAGAAAGTTGCTCAAAACCATGAAACCCTAAGCTCTAAGTAACAAAAATGGTCAAACATGATGAAATCGGTATATATATACTTAGGTTCCTCGATCGCAGACCTCGAATAGCATTCATAGTACCCTGACAGACTGAGGTATCCCAGTTGCGGATAGGGGATGTGATCGCAACATCACCTCTAATGGCCCAGTCGCAATCGCGGCCCCTGGGTCGCGATCGCGAATACACCAGAAAATGGATGCACAACTTGGGAACTTGGTTCATCCGAGTCTCTGCGGGCCCCTTAGGATTCATTCAAAATTCTATGAATGCAAACGAAATATGCTACCCTATCAAATTCGATGCTCCCAACTCAATAACGATATCAAAATGTCAAAAAATTATCATTTTCTCAAATTTGACCCCCAAAACCCAGAATTACAATTTTTTAAACCGAGGGTAGAAATGAGATTTAAAATTAATAAAACTATACCAACTATGTTACCACCCTAAAATTGACATTCAGAATCTTTTGATGCTCTCCATTTTGCCATCCATTGCATGGATTAAAAAATCACCACTAAACTCCATAATAAGGCTCTCAAAGCCATCAAAAACTACAATATCACATAATGGTACCAAAATGCATCGAGAACTGTGCCAATCATCCCCAGACCCCAAAAATACCACAGTGCAACTATAGGGAGGGGTAAAATAGTCAAATCACAAAAATACACATGTTTCACATATTTTATCAAAAATTAGGTGTTACATCATCCACCACTAAAAATTTAGTTCAACCTCGAGCTAAAGCAAAGAAATACTTGAATCAACGAGGAGTTGGGGATAAGAGCCATGCATATCAGACTCAACCTCCTAAGTAGCCTCATCTACAGGTCAATGTCGCCACTAAACCTTAACTACATGGATCACTCTTGAGAGCAACCATTTAACATCCCTAGCAAAAATGGTGACCAGCTCCTCAACAAAAGACAACGCCCATCTAACTAAACTGACACCCAAAGAATGATATGAGACTCATTCAGAATATAATGGTGAAGCATAGAAACATGAAAAACTGGATGAACAGTTGATAGATCTGAAGGGGAAGCCAACTCAAAGGTCACATGAACAACAGTCTGAAGAATCTCAAATGGACCAATATACCTAGGGCTATTATTGCCCCTCATCCCAAACCTCATCACACCCTTCGTGGGTGAAACACAAAAGAAAACATGATCACCAACACCAAATCTCAAGGCACAAAGTCTAGGGTCAGCATAGCACTTCTACCTACAATGAGCCACTTGAAGTCTATCCTGAACAATTCAAACTCTATTAAAAGACTCATGAAGGAAATTCATACATCGAGGTCTCACATTTGAACCATCAAACTAACCCACTGGAGAGAGAGACAAGCCGACGACGCCTGTATAAAATGCCTTGAAAGGAGCCATTTTGATACTAGAATGGTATCTATTATTATAGGTAAACTCTACTAAAGCCAAATATTGCTCCCACTGGCCACTAAAATCCATCGCACAAGTGCAGATCATATCATTCAAACCCCAGTCTGGGGGTTAAATGATGTGACCCGAGTACCCAACTCATCCTGAAAAGTCTTCCAAAATGAGATGTGAACATTGAACCACGATCTGAGATAATAAACACTTGCACACCATGAAGACGCATAATCTCATGAATGTCGATACGGGCTAACCTCTCATCACCTAAAGAAACCTGAATCAGAATAAAATAAGCAGACTTGATCAATCGATCCATGATGACCTAAACACTATTAGAACCGTGAGAAGAATGAGGCAAACCAGTCACAGGGTCTATAGTGATTCGCTCCTACTTCTATTCTTGAATAGGTAACCTCTAAAGTAATCCACCAGGTCTTATATGCTCAGCCTTCACCTTCTTATAACATAGGCAATGACCTACAAAGTCTGCAACATCTTTCCTCATACCAGCCCACCATTAATGTTGACTCAAATCACGATACATCTTAGTCACTCCCAGATGGATGGAATACCTGGAGCAATGGGCCTCCTCCACAATCAATCTAATCCAATCATACACTCTTGACACACAAACTCAGCTTTCATTCCTCAAAACTCCATCCAAATGAAGTGAGGATTCCTTAACCTTACCAATCAACACCTTAGTTTGAATTACTCTCAATCCTACATCATCAAATTGATGAGCTCAAATATGCTCCATCAAATAATATCTAGCCTCTACGAATGCCAAAATATGCTTAGGCATCGAAACATCAAGCCTAACCATCATATTAGCTAAAGGTTGAACCTCTAAAGCCAAAGGGCTCCCCTGGGTTAAAAGATGTGCCAAGCTACCCATGCTAGTCCACTTCTAGCTCCAGGCATTCGCAACCATATTAGCCTTTACCAAATGATAGAGAATAGTCAAGACATAATCCTTATAAAATTTAAGCCGATGATGCTGCCTCATATTAATATCTTGCTGGGTTAAAAAGTATTAAAGGCTACAATGATTTAAGAAAATCTAACAATAAAGTCCATACAAGTAGTGACTCCACAACTTCAAAGCAAAAACAATCGCACACAACTCTAAATCATGGGTAGGATAAATCCTCTCATAGGGCTTCAACTGATGAGATACATACGTAATCATCTTACCCTCCAAAAGTAACATGACACCTAACACCATACCTGAAACATCATAAAAGATGGTAAATCCCACACCCTCCTTTGGCAAAGTCAAGATAGAAGCTGAAGTCAAAAAATTCTTGAGCTTTTGAAAGCTCACCTATAAGCATTGGACCACTAAAAAGAAATCTTCTTCTGAGTCAACTTGATCAATGAAGCTACAATAGGTGAAAAACCCTTAACAAAACAACTATAATAACCTGCCAAGCCAACAAAACTTTAAATCATGGTGTAGGTCTAGCCCAATCATGAACCATTTCCACCTTGGTTGGATCAACCATAATACCATCCATAGTCATCACATGACCCAATAAACAAACAGACTCCAACCAAAACTCATACTTGGAGAACTTATCATACAAATTCTCATCCCTCAATCTCTAAAGCATAATTCGCAAATGATCCTTAAGTTCAGTTTCACTCTTGGAATAAATCAAGATATCATCTATAAATACAATAACAAAGAAGTCGAGATACGATCAAAACAACTGATTCATCAACTCCATAAATGCAGTAGGGGAATTGGTCAACCTAAAGGACATGACCAAGAACTCATAATGACTATATCAACAACAACAACATACCTAGTATATTCCCACAAAGTGAGTCATAATGACCATATCAAGTCTGAAAAATTGTCTTTGGAATATCCAAAGCTCTTATCATCAACTAGTGATACTCGAAACTCCAATTAATCTTTGAAAACACCACAGCACCATTAAGCTGATCAAATAAATCATTAATATAAGGAAGAGCATACTTTATTAACCATTACCTTGTTCAACTATCGATAATTAATACACATACATATAGACCCATTATTTTTCATCACAAACAAGATAGTTGCACCCTCAGGTGATGCACTAGGTCAAATAAATCCCTTATTTAACAACTCCTGCAACTTTTCCTTCACTTTCTTCAACTCAGATAGGGCTATTCTATAAGGAAGAATAGAAATAGGTTTGTTGTCTGGCTCAACATCAAAGGCAAAATCAATATCTCGATCTAGTGACATACCAAGAAAATCTGTAGGGAACACATCCATAAACTAATTGACCACACGAACAAAATCCAAAGAAGAACATAAAACAACACTAGTATCCTGAATATGATCCAAATAGGACAAATATCTGCTCTCAACCAATCTACGAGTCTGAATATAAGATTTAACTTTCTTTAAACCTGAATGAAGTGCACTCTTCCAAACTATCCTTGGCACACCCGACAAAGATAAAGTCATGGTCTTAGCATAACAATCTAGGATAGCAAGATAAGAAACTAACCAATCGATACCCAAAATAATATCAAAATCAGCCATATCTAACACAAGCAAATCTACCTAAGTGTCACGGCCAAAAAAAGTCACAACACAAGATTGGTACATCCGATCTACCACTAAAGAATCCTCTACAGCGGTAGATACACAAATAGGCATGGCAAGAGGCTCTAAAATAAAATCAAAACCCAAAGAAAAATATGTAGACATATTGGAAAAAGTTGATTTAGTATCAAATAAAATATATGTAGATCTTAAATAAATAGGTAAGATACCTATGATAATAGTATTAGAAGCCCCTGCCTCTGATCTTACGGGTAAAGCATAACACTACCCACGACCACCAACCACTTGAGTGGCTCCACATCCACCACCACAGGCTCTACTACCTCTACCTCTCACACCTCTGGTAGTACCCCTACCTCATATAGCTAAAATAAAAGTAGCACTAATCACACGTCGAGGAAAGTCCTTGGCCAAATAGTCAATCATATTACCCACAAAGAAATCTCTACGACCAACCTTAATAGGAAAAGGTACTACTAGGCTCGAATGTCCACCCTGAACTGCTAGACCAAAAGATGCACTACTCAAACTTTATAAAGCTACCTGAACTAGCCTACCTTGATAACCACGAGAACTTCTAAAATCTCTTCCTCGAGAAGACTAGCCTATGAACTCGCCAATATGGCACACCTTATTGGTGCCTCCCTAAGATACTCGAAGAATACCCTTTTTTATCTTAGCATGACCTATAATACTCTAAAAGGACACTCTAAGTACAACTATTTAAGATGTATCTAACTGGAATAAAACATCCAAACCCTTTACGAACTTTAAAATCTTCTTAGACTCAGTGGCAATACTAGTAATGGAATATCTGGACAAGGCATAGAAATGTACCTCATACTCAGAAATAATCATGGAGCCTTTCTCAAAGCGATCAAACTTATCTCGCATCCGATCCCTTAGACTATAAGCCATAAATATCTCCAAAAAGGCATCAATAAACTAATCCCCAAGTCATCTTAGGAGCATCAAGAGGTCTACAACCAATAAATAACCTCCACCAATATCTAGCAATATCTCTTAATTGATAAGTAGTATAAGAAACACCATGCAACACAAGAAAATAAAAATTATGCAACTTCTCAGGATAGCCAATCAAGAACTCATAGGCATCCTCGCCTACAGCACCACTGAACCTAAAAGGATCCAAATGAATAAATCCCTCAAACCTCTTTTGATCTTTAAAAAATAATATTGTACTCGTAATAAGAAGAGGTATGGTGAATCTAGCAGGCTGAGATCCCAACTAAGAAGGTAACATAGATGAAAGCTGAACTCTCAATCTCAAAACAACATTCTCAGGTATCAGCACTAAAGGAGGAATAATAATAGGAGTATGAGGATTACCAAAAATAAAAGTAGGTGCAATTGGAGGATCCACACTTGAGGCTGGAGTAACACCCAACATACCTAATAGAGCTCCCTTTAATTAAGTCAGTAAATACCAACACTAGGTAGACAAACTTTGAGGAACTAGAGTAGAACTACTACCTCCAAACTGCTTAACTCGAAGCTCAGGAGAGAGTCCCCTAGCATTCTTTCTAGATAGGGCTGAACCATGGGCCTATCCACTCAATCAAGTTCATCCATGACTCGAGGCCCATCCTCTGGCTAAAGGTTCCTCATCTCTGCTCTTATAGGAATTAGTTAAAACCATTTGGTAGAAAGAGTGAAACACAACTCAAAACACAAGGTATGAAAGAACTTCATATAATAAGGAATAAAATAAGGGAAGTTTCTTAAAGAGATCCTATAGCCTCTCAAAGAAGATACAGATGTCTATGTACCAATCTATGAGACTCCATTAGACATCTTATTTTTACACCATTGACACCAATAAACCTGGCTACTCTGATGTTAATTTGTCATAACCCAAAAACAAGGGTCATGATGTTGCTTATCATTGCGTACCTTGATAAGTAAGTTGAAAGGGGATTGGTTTTCTATTTTTGGGCTTATCACCCAACCTGATACAAAAAGGGGAAATAAGAGAAATACCCCGAGGTAAGGCTTCTAGGACAAAGCCGAACCATACAAGTATAGTAAAATATGGAAAAATAACATCTCCAAACAAATAAAGACAATCCCAAAACCTAGTGGCAACAGTGTAAGAACATATCTATTAAAACTTGGGTCCAAAAAAAGTTCATAAGATAACTCAAAAATATGAAAACACTATCTCTAATATGCAATAAAGGTTGTAGTCTGATAAGGTAAGGTTGTATAAAACATTTGAATGCATGAAAGTCACCTACTAACTTAAAAGCTCCAACAGCGCTCATAACAAAAAATGTGGGGCTCACTTAAATCAAAATCTACACTAAAAGGGTATAGTAAGAGTGAGTACGGTCCACTTGTACTCAGTAGGTGTCATTGGGCAATCGAGCAAAGTAAAAAATAAAGTATACAAAATACACACTAAGGGCATGTCACCTGCAATTAGAAATTGTCCCAAAATAGGAGCCACTGCTTGTACTAACAGTTCTAATATATTACATATAATGCAATAACACACCAAGGTAGAACATAAGTATACATTATATCACATATTAGTAGAACAAAGGAGAACATGTATAAACTAGATCATCAAGTTAGATAAAGGAATGTAGGATAAATAGATAGATAAAAAGTCAATATGACAATCCAAACACAACATAAATACAATAAAGTAAGTGCAATATAGATAATGATGATGATGATAATGCATGAGGCCTCACACAATCTCCGTATATATGATGGAGAAAAGGCTTCTCAATGTAGGACCTATGGGGGTTCATCAACCCATATACAATCCATATATCTCATATATCCTTCCCGATACATCCCTCGAGAAGGGTTTTATAAGGTGTTATAATATCTCCTCCTAGACACATCCCTTAAGAAGGGTTTTGAAAAGGTGTTGCCAGTGTTTCTCAGTATTTTTACGGTGGTACTAATGTTTTATGAATGAGTATGATATAAGTATATAATGCTCACAACTAATCACAATAAGTTTTTCCACAACCAAATCCACAATGAGTATTTCCACAATCAAACAGCATGAGTATTTCTACAATCCACCATAATACCAATCACGTGAGCCATATCTACTCATTATTTCCAACATCCATGAATTTTCATATGATTCATATGCCAACAAAGTATGAATAGATCACAATACACCAATGGTACCAAAATAGGCATTTTTAACAACATAATACAATTATTCACATATATTCAAGGCTATCAACATCGCATAGGACCCCAAACGGTCACACATACTACATAATATCTCAATTTCAATAATTACATCACATATAAGGCTCCACATCGGCACAACATATAAATTGTAATTTTCCATGATTAGTTTCCGCCCTTAATATGCATTTTCTATCAATATTCACTACTCATCCCAATCTGAAAGATCTAAGCCATAGCCTACCTTGAAAGTTAAAAAACCACAATAGAGACTTTACTCCTAAAGCCTTACATCTTATGGGCGGTTCCTAAATTAACTAAAACATGAAAATATAGAATCTATGTGTCAAAAAAATTAAACAGAACCCATATTAACTAATTTTGATTTGGGGTCAAATTGGGCCCCCAAAATGGGTTTTTGAAAAAGAAGAGCAAAATTATAATTTTATCTCAAAAACTATTTTTAATATTTTTAGGAGTCTACATGTGATAACCCAAGAAAAAATGAGTTAAAAAATAGGTCCAAATTGAAGAAAAATCATTTTCAAACTTTAACAAATAAAACCTTCGAATCCATTTTAAAATCAAGAATTAAAGTTGTTTTGAAGGTGAAATCAAAGAAAGATTAAAAATTATATGTTTCAAAATATCATCCAAGTGAAAGAGAGTAGAAATTGGTGTTTAATTTTAAGAATTACAATTTTGGGCCTTCAAGGCTAAAATCTCCAATTTTCACTTTGAAATTTGGATTAAGACAAGAATTTAATGATAACGATTGAAGAAACTAGTTGAAATAGATTTATTGGAGCTTACCTAAGCTTAGAAGTAAAGAAATTTGCTCAAAACCTTGAAACCCAAAGCTACAAGTCTCAAAAATGGTGAAAATAACAAAATTAGGTATATATATATACTCAGGTTCCATGATCGCAGACCACGGGTCGCGACGCAGTACCATGATATATGGAGGTGTCGCAATCACAGACAGGGTTCATGATTGTATCATCACCCCTATTTTCCCATCGCGATCACGGCCCCTGGCTCATAATTTCATATGCACTAGAAAATGGGTGCACCAGCTAGGAACTTGGTTTATTTTGAGTCCTCTAGCCCTTCGGTATCATCCAAAATACCATGAATAAAAATAAAAATATGACAATCTATCAAATTAAAGCTTCGAACTCAATGGTGATATCATAAGTTTTAAAAAATTTCATTTTCACAAAGTTGACCCCCGAAATCCAAAATCAAAATTTTCCAAACTGAGGTCAAAATTAGATTTAAAAGCCATAAAATCAAACCAACCATGTTAGCATCCTAAAATCAGAATTCTAGATTTTCTAGAGCATTTTGTTCTGCAATTCATCACACAGATTAAAAGATAACCACTAAAGTCTGTAATAAGGCTCTCAAAGCCATCAAAAATCACAATATAACATAAAAGGTACCAAAATGCATTGAGAACCATGCCAATCACCCCCACACTCAAGAAGTACAACAATGCAACTATGGAGAGGTTTAAAATAGCCAAATCATACAAAAACACATGTTTTACATATTTCCTCAAAAATTAGGTCATTATAAGGCGTTATTTTGAAAGAAATGTCCATACCTCTTTGTCTATGATTATTGCAATACCTTATTCATCCTTGTTGAGCTTTTAGCCTATTCTTTAGTAGCCTCATAATAGCCTATTTCCCTTCTTTGATTGACCATAATTTGATCCAAAGCTCTTAAGCAATTTAGTTGAAAATTATATGGTTAAGGACTGTAAAAATTAAAGAAGAAAGAGGTAAAAGTGAGGCCTCAAAATAGTATATATTGGGGTGAAAAAATTGATGTAATATGGTTGAAAGTGGTGTAATGAAAAGATCAAAAGTGAATCATATGATGACAGACAATACTCCTACCTTACGAAGTGTAAACTAGCTTAAACGCAATGGGCAAAGCAAAAGATGTGGGCAGATAAAAGCAATGATAAATTGGATGGTTATAGTATCCTAATGTATAATGTGATGTATTAAAGTGATTAAGTAATATAGTCACTATTAATGTCCAATATAATTACTGCCCATCCCTTAGCCTACATTACAACCCTTTAAGTCATACTTGATCTTGAACCACGTTATTCTAATATTAGTGGAGTACTAACTAAGCAAAATCCTATGTTTCATTTTATGTGGCATATGACTTCTTTGTGAGAGTGAGTTTAATTTAATTCTTACACCCATTCTTGTGATGAATTACATATCTGTGAGTGAATATAGGTAGCTCTCTTGTGATAAGGACGCATGTTTGATGATAGTTAGAAAACTAATATGATCTGTTTGATTGAGTAATATCCATGAGTTTTCTAGATTAGTGGAGTCTATTTTGAGGGTAGGAGGTTTTGAGGTAGTGTTCATGATTTTTCAAATGTATATGACATACTTAATATGGAACTTGCTAATCATGTAGTCATTGTAGTGCTATCTTAGGAATCTTTCATGTAGCAGTGGTATTGGATTCTTCCTTATAATGTTCTAAATGAGAAGAGATGTTCTAGGAAGAACAAAGTTTTAAGTGTGTGGCGGTGATCTTCGATGGATTTATGCACATGATTGTAATGATCTACATGCATTTTGCCTAGTTTTGAGGATTTTTCTGTGCTTAATGAGATTTTAATAGTATAATTAAGCATATATGTGTTGAAGTTATTTTTTATAGTGTTTATGGTGTGTTCAAAACAAGTTTAGAATCAAAATTATCACATAGATAAGAAAGCTAGTGTTACTAGATTGAGTTGTGTGTTGTTCTAGTGTATCTCGGCGAATTCTATTATGTTGTGTGCACTAATTCATGGTGTTTGATGATATAGGCAACTTGTGAAATGTTAGGATAAATATTTGGTAGCACAATAAGGTAAAATAATGTTGAAAAGACACCCACCAAGTGAGGATATCAAAGGCAAATAGAAGGAGTTAACGATGGAAAAATCTAGAATTTTTTAGCACATGGGTATGCCACGCCTTCAAGCCTCTGAGATAAGGGTGTGTCATGCATCAAGAGACAAACCAAACATGGAAATCCATATGTGACACGCCCCTAAACATTCCACAACATAAGGGTAACACGCCCAAGGCCAAAAATGGGCAGCTTCCTTCATAATATATATAGGACAATTAGCTCTCTTTATAAAGACCATGGATGGCTTTTAGGGCTATAAACCACACAATGAATTTCATTCTTTTGATTCATTGTAAGACCATGAGTGGATAAACATCCTCATTTTAGGATTGATGCCAAGAACATGAATACTTCTTCTTATAATTGAGTTTGTTTAAGTTGACTATCATGTTTGGTTGTTAATATACCTTTTTTATTACTATTCTATGAATTCTTGACCCTTGGGAAAAACTTATGTTTCTATTGTGAGCCCAGAAGGAGGAATAATAGATTAGATCGTAGGATATATAGAGTAGGCCTATATTTAGAGAAATCAATGTTAGGATTTGCTTTTAGTAAGGAATATACATAATTCACCATATTTGGTTCATATACAAGATGAAATATAAATGTGTTTAACTTAGTTCCTGCATTCCCGCTCAATGATGTAGTTGTAAGGCAAAGTTAGATAAATGATTAGAGGATGACCATTCCCTAATTGTGTTATCAATTCCATCAATCAACAACAAAGGTAATTAAGTAAACTAACGATATTGTATGATTAAGTATGAGTGTTCGTAGTAAATTGAACCTGTATTCTTCCCTATTATTGTCTCCAACACTATAATATTGATTATTTATGTTTACTTTAATTTATAGATGTCAAACTCTCTTGGTTACAATTAGCACTTGAATAATCTCTTTAGTAATGCTAGAATTAGATTGTTGCAGAGCACGTCCCTATGGGATTGATACTTGACTTTTAAAGGCCACATTACTACTTGGGTGACCCGTACACTTGCGTGTGCATGACAAGATAGAAAATACTAATAAAATCAAATTTTTAGCTTAGAATCATACTACAAGATAGGTATAAATGTGCCTAACTATATAGATGCCATCACCAGTATCTAAATAATACAACCATACGCGTGTAAAAACTATAACCACATCCTTACAAGGGATAGAATATTACTTGGTGTCCAAATGGAATTGTAACCTTAGTCTCAAGCCCAATAATATGTAACTCAATAAGATATTAATGCCATAAACCAAAAAATTAGGGTAAACAAGGTCATAAAGCTACTAGAAGTTTCTAATCAGAAAATATCTCCCAAAATAATAATTAAAATGATAATTCTTTTATTAAGGATCCCTTATGAAAATCTATGATTAGTAAAGTCTTTAATAGGGTGTAATAGTATCCTACAACCTTAATAGGTATTCTAGGATAAAGTTTGGGTTACATTTCTATCCTAAAGCCCCTAATTATTTCAAGTCGTGATATATTCAGGTATAAACATAAACTATAATCCCTACCTAACATGCGATAGATACAATACACAATCTCATAGACAAAAGTAGGCCGAAGCCTACCTCAATGTCACACCACAATCTCGAACCATCCATAAACCACTCATCTTTGCTCCACGATCACAGACTGATGTCACACTATCAAAAATATCCTCCACACTTTAATACAAGGAAAATATACAATATAAACTTTTGGACCTAAAATTGGGGAAAAAATAGGCTAGTGGGGCTCACTAATGGAATCCCAAAATTAAATCTGTCACAAAGTCCATTGGACGAAAAGGAACACGTTCTCAAAAGTTGAGCACAAATGGAGTTTTGATAGGGGCTCAAATCAGCCCCACGAGTTAAGGAAAAGTATGAGACAAAAATCAAGAATTTATAGATAATTAGGGCGGAAACTTACATATAAATTATTGGGGATTGATCATCTCAACACCTACTACATGCTCCCAAGTCTAATTTATGATTCCCCATGAATTTCTTGAGCTCTTGGGATCTTTAATGGTTTGGATCAAAAATTGTAGAAATATAAAAGGGTTACCAGGGATCCTTTGAAAATATGGGATCAGGCAGGGCTAAGCCTTGTCAAACGTAATCGGTCCACCCCAGACTCAAAGAGCAAAGCTCACCCTTTGTCGATGTGATGGCTGACTTGCAAATACAGAGGTCAAGATTATTACCCATCATGAACGCGAAAGCCAAAAATGTCCTACATCAGATGTTGTGAACCAATAGTTGCACCAAGTCCTCTTGGACTTTGATCGGGGGTTTGGGATTCATTCAAAATCCTGTGTGTGCAAAAAAATTATTCTACCAAAACAAATTTGACATTTTGGAGTTAATGGAATCTTTAAAATTTCCATCCGATGTCATCTCGATTTAAAATGGGTCCCACTCCCACAATTTCATTTTCACCAAATCTATACAATAGCCCAAAATAAGTCCTCAAGTCTTGGGATCCGAAACAAGGTCCTTCTAGCTTAAAATTAATGTTCTAGAGATAAAGACACTATTAAAATTCTAATTTAAAGTTTTTTACTTGGAGTTTTGATCAATGACTAATTTCTTAATAGTAGAAGCTCCAAAATAAGAAAATAAGTCTAAAACCCAAATGAACTGCTTGAAAATTGAACCATCAATTTTGATGAGTCATAAATGACACGTAGCCGCTATGGGAAAGTACAAAATACACAAAAACTAAGAAAATGACCTAGAGAGTCATTACAAAAAGAGTAAATAATGAGACCCAAAAGAAGCTTCATAAAAACTCTAAATTACCATGAAGGAAGGCATTGTTCACATCAAGTTGGTGAACAACCCAATTTCTCTTAACAACTATTGACAAGAGCCATTTAACAGTAGTTATCTTAACTATTGGAGAAAAGTTTTAGTAAATTCCACACTTCATGTTGAATGTTACCCCTAATAACCAATCTAGTCTTGTACCTCTCAATGGTACCATCAAACCTTTATTTGATTTTATAAACCTATTTATATGGCTTTCCAAAGGGTAAAGGAACAATATCGCAAGTATGGGTCGCATCAAGAGCTTAAAACTCCTTCTTCATGACGTCCTTCCAAGTAGGATCGATCTAACTTGATGGTAAAATTGGGGTTCTTGCAAGGAACTCTCAGAAGATTAAAAAATAGGCTTCTAGATAAAATATAGATTTTCACACAAAATCATTAAGATAAGCATGAGGGTGAGTATGTCTAAAATATTTTCTTAGTGTAGGGACAGAGGGAGGTGAATATTCATGAATAATAAGAGGAGGCACAAGAGCAAACAAGGTAGAAGATGAAGATAGAAGAGTATCACAAATGAAAGGATAAAGTATGGAAGGAAAAGTATTATTAGAAGAAAAAAAAGAAGAATAAGGAAAAACATGTTCATGAAATATGACATCCCTAGAGTGAAAAATTCTAAAATCAGAAAGTTTTAGTGACTTTCAACTTTTCTGGCCATGACTATAACCAATAAACATAGAAGGAAATGATCTAGTTTGGAATTTATCCATGTTCTATTTAGGAACAACAGCAAAACAGAGGCAGTCAAAAGTTTTTAAATGAGCAAAAGATGGAGCATGGCCATGAAGCAATTCAAAAGGAGTTTTGTGTTGAAGAAGGGATGTAGGAAATTTGTTTATCAATTATATGGTAGTTAAAATACATTCTCCATAATATTTCATTGGAAGTTTGGATTGAAACAGAACTGCTCTAGTAGTTTCAAGAAGAAGTTCAAGTTTTCTCTCTACAACACCATTTTATTATAGTGTAAGTGGACGAGAAGTTTGGTGAAGTATACCATTAGTGGAAAAGAAAGAAGAATTTACAAAATTGTTTGCCTAATTCAAAAACATTGTCAGATGTAATAGTTTTGATAATGGTGTTAAATTGGATTTTAACCGTATGAATAAAAATTAAATCAAAGTGAAAGCATTACCCTTTATGGATAAGAGATGATCCATGTAGACCTAGAAAAACCATCTACTATGGTTAAAAAATACTTTAAACCATTATATGTTTTAGTATGATATGGACCCAAAGATCTATGTAGATTAATTGAAAAGGACAAATAGAATGGATAGTACTTTCTGGAAAAAAGAGAAATGGAATGGATAGTACTTTCTAGAAAGAAAAGTCTTTGTTGCCTAGACATGGGACATATAGGACAAAGAAAAGTTTGTTTCCTAGGCAACTTATAAGACAAAAAAAGAAATTTGAAGCATTTTATTAAAAGTCATATGACCTAATCTTAAATGCCAAGAGCAATCAGTGGAAAAAAAAAACAAAATTAGAAGCAGTCAAATTAAAATCATGCACAAAAGGAGAAAATACACTTATAGAGTCAAATGTAATATCCTTATTCATTTCATATAAATGATTAGTATAATGAAATTTATAGATGATGTATGGAAAGTTGTTGGAGAATGAATAAGTAGATTTAAGAAATGTAAGATGAAGAATGTAGAGCCCATCATGAAGACTACCAAGATCCGCAGGTCTCTTTAGAGAAGGGCCCTGCAAGACACAAGAAGTAGAGAAAAAATAAGCCACAGAATGAAGTTGCAATATCAATTGAACAAAAGAAATCATTTATACTAAAATAAAGGAACTAATAGTACTTTGAGAAAGTAAATACCAGGAGATGGGGCAGTACCAGAACAAGTGAGTTTAACTTTGTATCCATTTGGTAAGGTTACCAGATAAGGTGTAATGAGGGATTTAGTGTCCCAAAAAAAAGAGGAATAAGGGATCATAAGATTTTTGGTCCTTGAATCTATGATACATGGAATATTTTATACTTTAGAGAAATTTCATAGAAGTAAACCACACACTTTAGTATCAGAAGTATTAATTAAACCTATAAAATAGCATAGGTGGTAGATATCTCCTAAGAAGGAGGAGTTAACTTAGATTACTGAAGAACACTCAAGAGCTATACAAACTATTCCTTAATGATATTATAACTAGCTTGTGGAGTACTATAAGCAGGGGAATCAGAAATGCCCATGTGTGGTGATTCAGGAATATAAGCTAGAGAAATACTCTTTTTAAATCTAGGCCGACCAGTAGGTGCACCAGAAGGAAAATCATGCAACTTGTAATACCTGTCAATTTGATGATCAGACTTCTTACAATATCTGTAGATCATGGTGGTCCTTTTGAAAGGAGTAGGATCAAAATTGATCTTCAGGTTACAGGATCTTTGATTAACCGTGGAGAAAGAAATAGCATTGAATTACAAGAAGGAATATTTTTAGATTAACTCTCATGATAGATCAGCTTTGAGTAGACACTATCAATGTCAGACAAACGTTCCACTATCAATATATTTTTTCTAATAGTAGAGTAGGAGTCATTTAGTCCCATAAGGAACTAATGTACTCTTTGTTCCTTAACTAATTTCAAAACACCATCCTTACATCCACATGAAAATCAGTATAAGTGAGGGAAAAGACAACTCATCCCATAGCTTCTTAGTCTTATTGAAATATGTAGTAATACTCGAGGATCCTTAAGAGATAAAAGAAATTTATTTCCTAATTTGGAATATTTTGGTACCACTTGCCTGACCAAACCTACACTCTACTTCTTTACACAATATTTTAGCAAACTCCATATCCATCACAATCGCTCTAATATCTTTATTGAGACTATTTAGAATCTAGGACACTAGTAGAAGGTGGCCTAGGTACAGAACTAGAACTATCTTGTTCCACTACTGGAAATTACCCCTATGGGAATGAAATTTTTTACAACAGTTGTCAAAGCATTACTATAGGATATCTATTGCAACGGTTTCAACCATTATCAAAATTAATTGTTCTAATATCTATGACAAAGCTTTATAATCATTACTATTGAAGACTAATCATTGCAACAGGTATACTTATAGAAATGTTTGTGAAAATTGTTGCTATAAAATACCTATGGCAATACTTTATGTGTAAAAATATACCTATTGCATTGGGTCTTTTAGTTTCCTCCAAAAAAAAATTCACAAGTCCCCAATTTAAAATCTTCTTCTGCCCAAATTTCAATAGTTCCCCAAATCAAAACCCTTTTCTTCTGATATTTGTTGGCTCAATTTATCATAAGTTCACCCAAAATTTATTAATTTGTGCATTTGTTTGTTAACTAAATTTATAATTTGAAACCCTACGAGCTCTCTTCTTCTTCTTCTTTTTAATCTTCTACTACAACCCAAAAATTTATGATTTGAAATCTGGCCAGTGTCAGCTCTAAGTGATTTGACCCTGTGGCAGCTCAATAGTTATCAGAATAAGACTTATCAGCCACCATGGTCATCTCAGCGACTCCAATTTTATTAGGTATGGTTGTTTTGTTCTGGTTCATTGTTCAGCCCTAATTTGATTGTGAGTAGCTGTAAATATTGCTATTTTTGAGTAGTTGACTAATTCAAGCTTTATCCTAATGTGATTGTGTAAAAGTGCTTGGTAAGTTGGAATTTGTGTTGTTCAACTATTGTTCAACTGGAAATTCATTGAGTATAGAGACTATGTATCGTAATTAAGATCATACAAAGTAGTTGTTGATTTAAAGATTTAAGAATGACGTGATTCTTGTAGCAAAAATTCAAACCGATAAAGAGTACTATTTGCTATGTTGTAGCCTACAAGATGTATAGTATTTGATTAAATTGTTAAAAATTGATGACTCTTTTAAGTCTAACCAGCAATTTTTGAGGCTGTATCTGTTATGGAAAAGAATAATAAGGTAAACATATTATGTAGTTTGCTCGTTTAACTCTTAGATTATGTTTCTACTAGTAAGATAAATTTCTGACGAAAATAGGGGCTTTTTGAAGAGGTGTGAGCTTGGAAATTGAAGCAGTTGTAATTCCTTAAACTTGTGGCAATTTCTAATAGGAAAAAAATTATAGGTTCTTCCAATTTATGTTGAATTGTGTAGAATATGTTCCACTAGAAACATGCAGAGATTAACTTTGTGTTAATGTTCTTAAGTTTGTGCTGATTATGGTTATTTTTTGAGTTTTTACAGGTTGTTTGGTACGGTGGAAGATGTTTTCCTTCAATATGGAGTACATTTTTGTTTATTTTGAATTGTGAAGAATATGTTTCCACTAGAATTATGGAGAATTAAGATTAAGATCTCATGTCCTCTAAGCTTAATATTGCTACTAAAGAATGTGATGGTGGCAGTGGAGACTTATAAGAGTATGGCGGTGGTGATGATGGTGATGATGGTGAGAGGGTGGTGGATATTTATTATAATATGGCATATAAAACCTCATTTTAGTGGAAAATTACAGACCAATCCCGCCAATGTGGCTAGTTAGAGGAAGATGAAAGGAGACAACTTTTAGTTTTTTCAGTTAAGAAGTGATGTCCTTTGGGGATTCATTGGCAGATATATATTTATAGTAACTCGCCTTGAGAAATAGTTGTTAGTAAAAAGTTTTCTAAAGGACCAATTCAATTGCTCTGATTCAACCAATTCAATTGCTCTGATTCATAATCTAAGTGTAGAAATAATATTAATAGCTTTTAAAAGGGATGGGTTTCATCTGATAGGTCGAGCATCCTCATAAGTTTATATCAAACTACATTGCACCTTTAGAAGCACCTGCAGCATTAAGATAGGAAGCTTGGGATCTTGCAAATGATAGGTGAGTATTATTTAGGTGTTTTTATGCTTATCTCAATATGTTTCTTATGTTGGTGTTGACAATAGAAAGTATTCCTTGAATTACTACAAGTTATAATAATACTGGCTTACCTTCATATACTATAGATATTTAATCCTTATTACTTTAGAATTGATTGAGCTATATTTTTGTTTTGACCATCTTTTTTCCTATATTATCTTGTTTTGTCAACTTGAAACACTTAAAAGTTGTACCATCTTTTCTTTTTGGAAGCCTAAACTCTGATCTTAGGTTGAAAGTTGTTAAATCTTGTAGTTCATACCTTAGGTGCCGCATGGTCAATATCTAACAGTTTTCATAATCTAAATCATACCTTGTAAATGAAATGGTTAGGTAACTGGTGTGGAAGAAAGATGTTCAAATTTTTAAGGGATCTACTCAAATCAAAGGCTATACGTGGGAAAAGTTTTATGGTGGTTGTTTTTCTTTTGGAATGTTTATCCTTTTCCTTTCCCAGTTTCTATGTTATGAGGAATCCTATATTATACTCTATTCATTTATTAGGAAATATAGCCTCTCTTAAATTTTATTATATCATAGTTGTATTTAAATATACTTTGTTCATATACAACTATAGTTGGCTGCTGTTTTCTTTACTTTTTCCTATGGAACAAAATCTCATCACTATGACTGAAAAATTCTTCATGGGGGTGCCAAATACAGACCTACAGGTAAAAAAATTGTGTTTTTCATGCCAGCTTTACTAAAAATTACAGACTTCACTCGCAGAGTCACTTTATCAAAGTATTTGAACCTCTGCTTCTGTTAACTGTTTATGATTCATACAAGAGAAATATGGCATATGTTTTAACTATATATACAATATGGTTTATGTCATTTACTTGATTGTTGGCACCATTTTTGTTCAATTCTTTTGGATTTGATCAGGGAAAGATAGTTGATGACTGGAATAAGTGGATTAATTATCACGGTGGTATAGGGATACAACAAGATAAAAGTTGGCAATATTGGTTGAACGATGAACAAGCTCATCTTTATCATGAAGGGCTATTTTCACAGTTAATTGAGTTACTCCTTTCATTAATATTTTTACTTTACCAATATGGACTGGTGTATCACCTTGACATATCCAACCAGAGTAAAAACATTATCGTCTATATGCTCTCATGGGCTGTCATTATTTTAATTTTCCTCTTGATAAAGGTAAGCTCGGCTTCTTCCTGCATATTTGTCTTAATTTTCAATGTCTTACCATGTTTACATATACTTCCCATGAATGAATGTCAAAAGAAATATTAAATTAGGATAGTAGGTTAACAGGTTGTAGAGCATTGTCTATCTAATCCTTCCATAATAGTAATAGTGGTATTACTCTTATAGTTTTTGTCCTTAGATTTTTGTTATTATATGTTATTTTTTGTATTTTGATTATTATGTTATTTTATTGTAGTTACTATTCAACATACTTTGTTATGTTTTCACATCTGTTGCTTTGATTTATTTTCCTTGAACCGGGGATTTATTGTAAATAGCCTCTCTACCTGTGAGATAGGGGCAAGGTTTGCATACATTCTAACCTTACTAGACCCCACTTTGTGGGACTACACTGTGTATGTTATTTTTGGCTGAATTTCCTTCATGACACAGGTACTGAATATTGGAAGACAGTTTTAAAGTGCAAACCACCACTTAACTTTTAGGTTGTTTAAAGCTTTTCTATTCCTAGGAGTTGCCTTGTCGATTATATGTCATCTGTCTATGAGAGACTTGATTGTCTGTTGCCTAGCTTTTCTACCAACTGGTTGGGGCTTGATATTGGTAACTACAATACATGTTCTTTCCATTTTCCTACATTTATCTTCTCTTCACCCTGTTTTTATCTCATTTTTAAATCTGTTCTTATCGCGTAAATGGTTGTTTTCTTCTGGTTGGGCAAGTAATGAGACCCAATACTGAAGGTACTAGATTGTGGCACTTCACTCGGGTGTTTTCTCAAGCTTATGATTATGGAAAGGGTGTTGGTTCTTTTCGCTCCTCTAGCTTCATTGGCTTGGCTTCCAATAATGGTTTATTCAAGAATGTCATGTAAATTCCTTACATCTCCTACTAATGGTGGTAGTTTTTTTCTTCTTTTTGAATTAAACCATTGATTTAGCTAGTATGGCTCCGTGTTTCAGCAAAAAAGTGACTTATAAATTGACTATACCATATATTTTTGCAAAAATGAGTTAATATTGTTTCTTGATATGTTTTCTGTAAACCCCATTGATTTTATGATCAATATAGTTATCTGGATTTCCAAATCCAGTTTTGTCCAAAATTAAACAAGAAACATTATTCATTGATGGTTGTTATCTAAAATTATGGTACTCAACCTATTTTGTATTTTATTTTTTGAACTTACATATCAGACTTGAACAATCATGAATGAAGAAGGACGTTTGTTTCATATTTTAAATTGGATTATTATTCATGAAAGATTCTGTTGTGACATGTGTGTCTATATATATATATATAATTGTGTATTAATATAATTCAATATATATATATACATTGACTATTTCATCTAAACTGTTAATTAGTATTTGAAGTAGCTGCAACAGGTTACAAAAATCATTGCAATAGGTAACAAAAAAATATTGCAAAAGACTCAAAAACCATTGTAATAAGTGTCAAAAAGAGTTGCAATAGGTAGTTAAAAACCGTTGCAAAAGACTAATAAGTGTTGCAGTAGATATCCAAAAATTATTGCAATAGGGTTATTGCGATGCTTTCTTGTCGTTGAAATATAGGCTATTGCAACGGTTCTTAACCGTTGTTATAGACAATATGAAGCATACAATAGGTCGTTAAAAACCCATTGCAATAGGTCTATCTATTGCAACGGTTGCTATAACCGTTGCGATAGACCTATCGCAACGCTCACATATGCAAAACATGTCTAACTATTGCGGTACATCTATGGCAACGGTTTCTTTATCTATCGCAATGGTTTTTGAACCATTGCCATCTGGGTAATTTTGAGTAGTGTTCTTACAAAATAATCCTAGATGTATTCCTCGATGCCAACTTCCATAACCCGTACCATTGAAGTTCGCGGTCACCCTAGTCATTCCAGGAGAATCAGCTATAAGAAAATACAAAGGAGCAAAAGGACTAATAGCGGAAGTAGCATCCAAATTTGTAGTATTAGTAGCAAAAGTAGAAGCATTTGTAATATCAGGAGCCATTTCAGAGATAAATGTCATAGTAATCAGAAACACGCACAAAAAAAATAATAAACATCATAAACTACAAGAAGGACAAAGAAAACAATACCGGACTTCTTCTCAAACTTGAAGAAGTCAAAGTCTTGATAGAATGCTCATATCAAAATAGATTATTGCAACTATGTGATGCAAAATCAAAATTGATTTCTATCAAAACCCTAACTAAGGATGACACACAAAAATCAGCAAAAACAACCTTAGATCTGTGATGGAATGAACTTTAGCATTGATCATAAGCCCAACGAAAACCTAGTCGGCATACAAAGCTCTGATCATTGCTTAAGCAAAAAATATCCATCAATAGAACTTTGTCAAATTGTTGCACCAACATAGAATGAACGTCACCAATAGAATGAACATAGATGGTGCCAGAGAGAACGGAGACGACAGACGAACACGGATACCATATTAAGAAGAGATTTATAGAGGAGATTCTCGACTTTTGTACAATTTTAAAAGCTTAGAAAAATGTAGAGAGAGTGTTAGATCAATAATGTTTTGATGATTGACATATAAAAGAAACATATAGAAGAAACATATTTCTCAGGTTGGTCAAATTACACGGAGACAGTCACTAGGAAAGCCGATAAAAATGTACAAGCTCAGCTCTCTGAAGGATGGATAAAGCTCTCTCACGTTCTTGGTGGATTACGTGTGATAAAAAGAAGTTGTAATTAAATACAAAAATTATTGATAAGCTGAATAGAGAGTGTTGCACTCAAATAAGGATATTGACTTGAAGAAGGAGTTTGACAACTATAAGAGTTTCACTAGAAGAAGGACTTCAACAAAACATAGAAGTCTGATAAAGTTGAAGAGTCAAAAGGGAGACAAAAGTGTACACATAGTAAAGGACTCTTTGAAGTGTCATTATATATCGAGGGAGTAACTCACTCTTTCAGTTATGCACTAAAAAAGATATCAACGCATCAGTGAATTATCAAACAGTTCCAAAAGCTTAAAGTATCAAAGGAGAACTTGTTCCTTGTACTTAGAGTTAAGGAGTTTTAGACTTTATGTATTAGGTTGGTTCTTGGGTTGTAATATTTCCTAGTCTCAGTAAAGTATAAACTGAGTTAGGAGTTTTGTCTTAAAGTTTAGGAACTCGAAGACTTTGGAACACTTACCTTGGGAAGGTTTGTGTTGTTGTAGAAATAGAGTTTAACTCCTTGATTACAAGATTTTTATAATTCGTTGATTTGTTGAGGCTCAAATTTTTGTAGTGAAGTGAGGGTTAAATCCTTTAGAGGTACATGTCATGGTTTTTTCCACCTCTTTGAGCTGGGTGTTTTCCACATAAATATTACTGTGCAATTACTTATTGTTTTAGCTGCATAGGACCACGTTAGTTAACCTGTTCCATCGATAGGCAACAGTCATAAAATAGGAAATTAGTAGGGCTCATTCTCTAACAAGTGGTAGCAGAGCGAGGTTATCTTAAATAAGGTTAACACCTAAGAAAAGATCACTATGATGAATTCCACACCACGTACTGGTCACAGTGAAGGACAATCCACTACTAGGCCTCCTCTTTTTGATGGTACTCATTTTACTTGGTTGATGTCTATAATGGAAATATTTATTCAAGGACAAAACTTTGAATTGTGGGATAGAATTACTGATGGTCCAACTATCCCAATGAAGTTGGAAAATGAAGAGCAAGTTAAAAAAGTAAGAAGCAAATTTACTGCAGATGATTTGGTGGCTCTAAAGAAAAATGCAAGGGAAAAGAACATACTAGTGTATGGGCTAGGTCCAGCTGAATACAACAGGGTGTCTACTTGAACCACTGCCAAACAAATTTGGGATGCCTTAATGAATGCACATGAGGGCACCACTCAAGTGAGAAAATTTAGAGTTGCTCCTCTTTAATGAGTATGAATCTTTTAAAATGAAAGAAAATGAATCACTTCATCAGATGATGTCAAGACTCACGGCTTTGACAAATGAATTAACTTCCTTGGGAAAAATCATCGCTACTGAGAAACAAGTTGAGAAAGTATTGAAGGTCCTGCCAAAATTAGGATGTAAAGGTTATTTCTATTAAAGAGGCAAAGGATTTAACCAGTATGACTTTAGAGGAATTAGTAGGAAGCCTAATGACTTATGAGATGAAAATTGATGAAGCCAAGAATGAAATGGCAGCTCCTGAGAAATCCTTGACCCTAAAAGCCTCTGACAATAATGGAGAAACGGAACTGACTAAAGAACAGGTGGCATTGATAACAAAAAATTACAGCAGAGTCTTCAAAAAGAAGAATGGAACTGGTAGCAAGAGGCATTCTACTGACTATCCCACAGGGTACTTTAAGTGTGGTAAAACTGATCATCAAGTCAGAGACTGTCCTATTTAGGAAATTGAATAGAAAAAGGAAAGGGCTGAGAAAGAATTAAAAAGAAAGGCTAAGATAAGAGAAAAGAAGAATTTACTATGGTAGCTACTAGGGAATCTGAAGGACCAGATGATAGAGAGGTTGATGAAACTACTTTTATGGAAATTGGAGATTCAAACATGGAAGATGGAGATAACACTATTGAGGTAAGTATTCCAACACTTAAAAAGAATTTACACTTGTTTTCAAAAGAAAAGCTTGTTTCTTTGATGAATGGCTTGATAGATGATTTTCAACAATTTAGCATGGCATGAATTACTTGTTGAAGAACTTAGTAGAGAGATCCTTAGAAATAACATATTAAAATTGGGAATGATTAAGGTTGCATAAACTCCCTTCAATGATTGACTAGAACTATCTGTTCTTGGTATGTCTCAAGCTAAAATTGTTAAATAATTCAATCTTGCACAATAAGTTGTGTGTACTAATTTTAGGATTTTAACTTATATGACAAATTGTGTATTAAACTGTGTAGAGATACTGGATCCTTTCAATAAAGAATCTGTGATTTAAAATCATCCAGGTATAACACTATTTCAATTATTTTAATTAGCAGAATGAAACAACTTTATTCACTTGGTCCCAAAAATTAATTCTCTTTGTAACCGCCAAAGTCCAAGAGTTGTCTTTTCAAAAGGAGTCTGCCACCACCTATAGCTTTTGCCATCATTGTCTGCCAGGTCCTTTCATATCAAAACTCTGCACCTATCACCATCAATTCTCCAACTTTATATTTTATCTCCCAATTCAATCCATTATTTAAATCGAAGTGGCTTTATCAAATGCCATCATTCAATCATCTCTATCTTTCTCTTATAATAATGTCTTCTTCTTTTTCATCCTCCTCCGATATGACTAAGTCCAACCTATCCAATTAATCACCATCCACTCAATTGGTGGTTCATGTTACTGCCAACACCACTCTTCACATTTCTCCTAGTATCCCCATGAAATTCTCTAATTTTATTGTGTGGAAAAATGTCCAAAACCCATTCTCAAAATTCTCTGCAAGTCCACTTGTTCCTTTCACCTCATCCTCTTAAGTCACTGATGTTGCCCCTCTTCAAATCATTGACATTGATGATATTTCTATTACAAATTTGATCCCTCGTAAAGCCAGATCTTGGTCTAAAAGACTACAGTCTTCTAAAACTATTATTGTTAAGGAGCTTAAGGTTCCTGATGAATTACGCTCTTATTTTGTCTCACCTAGGACTCCTCATACGCACAACAAGAAGATTCAAGAGAAAGCTTCAATGGCTAAGGCACTCCGTGCTAGTAGAAAGACATGCTCCACTCCACTTGTTCCTCCCTCTTCTTCCTCTTCTTAAGATGTATTGCTTCGCTCTGTGATAAAGGAAAGAACAAAACACTGTATTCCCAAGCCTTCTGTATTTCAAACTCCTTCTTCTACTCTAAAGTCAAAAGGAAAATCAACATCCACTACACCATCAAATCCCTCAAAATCAAAAACTCCCTCAAGCTCTAGGAAGCGGGTTCCTACACCTGTTCCATCAGACACTTCTGAGTCTGATTAAGATTTTGATATTGAAGAGGTTCCTAAGACCATTGATTCTAAAGTAGATTATGTTCTCAACTTTCAAAAGAGAAAACTTGCTAGGGGTAGAGTTGTGACTATCCATAGAGGTCTTGCCATGGCAGTTTTGCTGATAAAACTGGCTGCCCAGGGGTAGACTAACCTGTTCCTTAAAGAAAATGTTTAAAAAAAGTTTGGAAAGTCTGAGGTGTATGAATTTTACACCAATAGGACTGAATCTGGTGATATGTTTTCTTCTTCTATAAAAGGGGTAGCTATAAACTTAGTTACAGATGAGTTGGGCATGATTCTAGATGTACTATTAGGGGGATGAGGTCATTATGTAAGATTAGAATGGCCATCTTTGGATAATATACCCTCGTCCTTATAAATATCCAAGAAATTCTTGGGTAATCCTAATCTTGGTCATCATCATAGAGTCTTTAAAAGAGAGATGTCGTCTCTGCATCAGTTATATTTTGATGTGGTGCGTAAAATAATCCTCCCAAGGAAAGAAAAATGCACTGAGGTAAATTTTCTTGATCTAACTCTTATGGAACTCCTGGACACTAAAGTCAGAATTGATTTTCCCAATAGGGTCCTTATGAAAGATAAAAAGGGATATGATCTGCCTTATGAGTTCTGGTTGGCACCTGTCTTTGAGGATTACTCAGTGCTTGTACACATGTGGTCCTTAAAGACCACAAAGGATGTCATAGGCACAGTGGAACACCTAGACTTACTTATTTCTATGAGGAGTGTTGATACAACTCTTCAAAGAGCAAGAAATGCTCTTGCTGAGAAGAATGTCGTATTAATTGTAGTACAGGCTGAACATGATGGTGAGAAAGCCTTGCTTCAGGCTCAAATTCATTCTCTTCAAGATAAACTTTCTAGTGAGCGAAAAGAGAATGAGATAACTATTCGAAGGCTAGCCTAATTGCTTCCATCTATTCCTTCCTCCTCTTCCAACCCTTAAAACCTTAGTTATTTTTTGTTGCTTCTTATGTTAGTTGAAGTAATTAATTAATATTCTATTATGGAATTTAATGAAATAGTTACTTTTGTTCTTACTATTCAGTCTTTGCATAATTTAGTTACAATAGGTGTCTTTTCCTTCATATTCTAATTATTTTAGTAATGGCCATGAATTATTTAATGATTCTTTTGTCTTGGCTTATCTTGAACCAGTTTTTCGATGATTTCAAAAGGGAGAAGATTGATTTATGTGCAATGGTTATAACCCAATTTACTAGTCTATTTCTTGTAAGTGGTTTTCTGTTTCTTTCTTGACAAAGTGTTTCAGGAAAAATTGCAAGTGGTTCAGCAATGTAAAGTTTGTCACCATCAAAAAGGGGGAATTTGTTAGACCAGTGAAGTTTTGATGATTGACATATAAAATAAACATCTTGCTTAAAATTTCATCAACTTTCTCTCAATTGAAAACCCTAAGTTCAACATTCATCTTCAAGAAACTAAAGATTCCACCAGTATTTTTCCAAATTGATGCAAGATTTAAGATCTCTTGACCAAGAGCTTCAAGAATCTTCAGTCAAGAATGCAAATAGAGTCTCAAAAAGCAATATTGTGCATCTAGTAATCATGTAAGGTATGTGGGATTTGAGCAAAAACAATTCTTTCATTCTTGGGCCCAAAGACTTAAATTTTATTAAAGATTTAATGATTTGCATGTTAGGGTTTACACCCAAATCATCTTGTTTTAAGGTTATGGGATTATAAGTGATTTAAACCTTGAATTTGCATATTTATCCCACCTAATTATGCTTTGAATTGAGAATTTATATCATTAATTGCACTTCTCTTTTTATGGATTGATATTGTTGAAATATATCAAGAATGATGTTGAGCATAAAGTGTTGTGTGAATTGTCATGAGTTTAAAGCATGAATTTTTGAGCCCAAATATCAAGTATTGAGATTTTAATATCATTCTCTTGAAAGTTATTTGATTGTAATATCCATATCAATAATGAGTTTGAGTTTTCCAAGAAAGCTATGACCTTAAGTTTTTCTTTAGCAAATTTCTTCCAAAGATTTAAAGAAATTTGATGTTTTGATCCTAAGTTAAGATAGGAACCCATACTATTCATACACTTTGTAATTTAAATAAAAAAGAAGCATAATTGGTTTTCATTATAAACCCTTATGATATTTTAAGGCGAATTTCCTAAAGTTCTGAGCCTGAGTATGGGCGTAGTATTTAGCACCGAGCTGGGTATGATTCCAAGGTCTCATGCCCCAAAACTACGTGCCATCGTAGGTTTATGAATTTTCCTATAGTAGGCTAAGATAGTGATCACTTAAGTTAAGGTTCTATTCCAATGGAAAGGGTAGAACAGCTCTCCACAATGTGGGCAAGACGTTGGACTCCATGTCAGCTCACATGGTTTATGTCGGTTAGAAAAAACTCCCAAGTTCAAGTTCTGAAGTTCGAAAGTTTCAAAAAGAAAATAAAAGATTTCCAAAGCTCCTAAAGTCTCTAAGTCCTAATAGTAAAGAAAAGTTTTTAAAAGTATTTTCCCTTCAGATAAAAGATAAGGTATTTTCCTTGCAGTACATTTTTTAAAAAAGAATTCCCTAAAGCCTTAAAAATAACCTTATAGAAAGTTGTTTTAGAGTATTTCTCTATTAGTAAAGAAAAGCTTTTAGAAAACTAAGTGTAAAGGCTCACAAAGTTAACTCAGATTATGCTTTATAGAAAGATATTAGCTACAGTCTTCAGTTTTCTGATTTAAGAGTGAGTCCTTTTACACTTAGACTGTATGATTTACAGAAAGAATACTAACACAACTTTTAGAACTAAATATTATGACTCACTATATTTATAAAGCATGATTTGCTTCTTATTATTTTAGATTTTAGTTTTTAGATATTCCAGCTTATGTGAGTCACTTACATTTAGCATGCATGACTTTATAAATTGTGATGATATTATGTTTTACTTATGCATTCACCCACATATACTCAGTATATCCTCAAAGTAGTAATCCAAATATATGTCTATGTGTTATATTGTCTCATAATGTAGGTACAAGTATTAGTATGTATATCCAGACTCAGTCAGTTGTTGATTCCAGCCAGCAAGATGATGAGTTCTCTTACTTTGGGGACTTTAGTTAGATTTATTTATGTTCTTTACTTTCTTAATAATATCCTTATGATTAGTGATAGTTGGGGTCACGTCCTAGCTATCTATAGTCAGTATAGTAGAGGCTTCATAGATGTCAGTTTGAGTCAGTCATGTAAATTTAGTTTTCATCCTTCAAATGTATCAGATTGTAAAGCTTTATCAGTATTATAATTTCATAGATTTCATCATTTTATGTTTCCGCATAGTAAATTTAATCATGTTATGTAAAGTATTTAGTTTCCTATGAGTTATGCCAGTAGAAGGGTTAGCTTGGGATCATTTGCGGTCCTAAGCACCGTGTGACATCTCGGGATAGGTTTTTGGGCCGTTACAAACTTGGTATCAGAGCATAGAGTTAAAGTGTCCTAGGGTGTTTATGAAGCTATGTCTAGTAAAGTCTTGCGGAATGGTACAGAGATGTCTATACTTTTCTTCAAGAGGCTACAAAGCATTTAAGAAAAGTTTCTTTTCTTTCCTACTCCATATCATGTAGTAAAGTTTTTTTCTCAGAATCTCCTGTCTATTCATGTGTTACCCTAAAATTCCTCATCTATGTATTATTCTTGAGATAACATAACTAGCAAGTTCCAGTTCCTCCCTAGATAATGCTCTCAGATTTGCTAGCAGAAGTTTCAGAAGTCTCACAAAAGAGGCTTGAGAGGATCTCTCTAGCATGTTAAGTCCTTTAAGTTAAAAGTTATGTCTTCATCCTTGAGAGGCTTGGGTATGATTCCAAGGTCTCATGCCTCAGAACTATGTGCCATCGTAGGTTTATGAATTTACCCATAGTGGGCAAAGATAGTGATCACTTAAGTTAAGGTTCTATTCCGATGACAAGGATAGAATAGCTCTCCCCAACATGGGGCAAGACGTTGGACTCCATGTCAGCTCACATGGTTTATGTCAGTTAGAAGAAAATCCCAAGTTCAAGATCAGAAGTCCCAAAGTTTCAAAAAAAAACTCTAAAGCTCCCAAACTCTCTAAGTCCTAATAGAAAAGAAAAACTTTTAAAAGTATTTTCCCTTCAGATAAAAGATAAGGTATTTTCCTTACAGTACAGTTTTTAAAAGAGAATTCCCTAAAGCCTTAAAGATAACCTTATAGGAAGTCATTTTAGAGTATTTCGCTATTATTAAAGAAAAGATTTTATAAAACTAAGTGTAAAGGCTCACAAATTTTACTCAGATTATGCTTTACAGAAAGATATTAGCTATAGTCTTCAGTTTTCAGATTTAAGAGTGATTCCTTTTACACTTAGACAGTATGATTTACAACAGAATACTAGCACAGCTTTTAGAACTAAATGTTATGACTCACTAGATTTATAAAGCATTATTTGCTTCTTATTATTTTAGATTTTAGTTTTTAGATATTCCAGCTTATGTGAGTCACTTACATTTAGCATGCATGACTTTATAAATTGTGATGATTTTATGTTTCACTTATGCATTCACCCCCATATACTCAATACATCCTCAAAGTACTGATCCACATATATGTCTATGTGCTATATTGTCTCATAATGTAAGTACAAGTTTTAGTATGCACATTCAGACTCAGACAGTTGTAGATTCTAGCCAGTAAGATGATAAGTTCTCCTACTTCGGGGACTTCAGTTAGATTTATTTATGTTCTTTACTTTCTTAATCATTTGTATTAATTAGTGATAGTTGGGGTCGCGTCCTAGCTATCTATAGTTAGTATAGTAGAGGCTTCATAGATGTCAGTAAGAGTCAGTCATGTAAATTCAGTTTTCATCCTTCAGATTTATCAGATTGTAAAGCTTTATCAGTTTGTAATTTCACAAATTTCATCATTTTATGTTTCCGCATAGTAAATCATGTTATATATATTATTTAGTTGTCTATGAGTTATGCCAGTAGAAGGGTTAGCTTGGGATCACTTGTGGTCCTAAGCACCATGTGACGTCTCGGGATAGATTTTTGGGGCGTTACAATATAGCCATCATGTGCCTCTTCAGAAAAGAGGCAATTGTTCATTGGAAAGGTTTATCCTTTTTGAATTGTCATGTTTTTCTATTCAAAATAGTGTGTCTCTTTTGAATAGCCACAACCATCCAAATAGTTATACCTTTTCACGAAATAGTGTGCCTTTTACTCGAAGAGTTATGTCTCTTCCTAGCAGCTTTCAGCAATGTTTCTGCATGCAGACATGCACGTTAAAGATACACCTTAACGGTTCATTTTTTGTTTGGATTTCTTCCCCAGTTTTAAATAATTTTTTTCCAAAAAGGTTAATCTCAATGGATATGATCAAATTCTCTTCGTACTCACTTAATGGGAGATGATCACACAGAGTTTTTCAGAAGACATAAAGTGTTTTTAACTCAAAAATTTTTTCATTGCAAACCTGTGCTAAATGGAGGTTTATATAACCATCAAGTTCCTCTTCGTAAAAGAGACAATGGTTCATTGGAAAGGTGTATCCTTTTTGAATAATCATGTCTGTCCATTCGAAACAGTGTGTCTTTTCCAAAAAATCACAACCATCCAAATAGTCATACTTTTTCACGAAATAGTGTGTCTATTACTCGAAGAGTTATGTCTCTTCCGAGCAGCTTTCAGCATCATTTTTGTGTGCCAAAGCATGCACGTTAAAGATACACCTTAACGTTATATTTTTCTTTTGGATTTTCAAATTGGATTTCTTCCCAAGTTTCAAATACATTTTTTCCAAAAATGTTGATCTCACCGATCATTTTTTAGAGCTGGAGCCGAAAAGAGTGAGCGAGCGACGACGACGGCGTGAGGCACCTCTTGGTTCTTGCCTCACTTACCATGTGGAGTAAGTGTTTCTTAATATAAAAACTTGAAAGTTTAATTCTCCAACCAATGTGTGAGAATCAGTAGACTTTTCCATTCTTAGTACACTTTCAATTTTTAGTGTTATCTCAATTTTCACCTCCACTTGGTTCCCTCCTTTTACCATTCACGCTTTTAATCTTGAATCCAACAACTGTACGAATGCTTACGCGAATGCCTTAAATTTTAGGGCATTCATCTTTCGATATTTTGCCTTCCAACAATGCCTCGAGGCATTGAATTTGCCCAAATTTGCCTAAATCTGACACTCGGGCAAAGAGTTAGAGCCATTTTAGTAAGATAGTGTACCACCTTGTACTTTAGTACGTCGCGGAGCCAGCCAAAATGGCAATCGTCAAAATCCAGTGAGCCTCCTTGATTATGGCATGTCGCGCCAAGGCTTAATTTCAGAGTTTTTGATTTCCAGTGCACCAACGCGATTCCACCGCATCGCGGTGCCTTTCCAGTTTGCAACCAAGGTGGCAACGCAATTTCCACCGCGTCACACCATCAAGCAGTTTCCCTATTGTCTAATTTCCAGTAAGGTGGCGCGATTATGACGCGTCGCGCCAGCATGTAAAATTGAGATTTTTTAGTTTAATTCCAAGGGCAAAAATGATCATTTTGCTATCCCTATATATACTCCTTAACACGATATTTGGCCTTATTTAACCCAAAAATACTAGTTTTCTCTCAAAATTATTCAAGAACAAGAGTAAGGGTTCCTAAATCAAGACCCCAATCATCTAGATTCCTCTGTTAACTTTTCAAGAATCAAGAAACTAAGGTATGCAGATGTTGATTTTTGGGTCTTTTTCATCCAAGAAGCTCAAGAACTCTTTTCTAAATTTCAAAGATCTTATGTTTATGAGTTTTCATGATTCATATGAATTGATATTAGAGTTCATGCTATTATTGAGTTTTAATACATGTTTTGTTTATGAGGTTTCAAGCTTTAACCCTAGTATGTGATATTCATGTGATGTTCATGATAAACCCTTTTCAAGTTGCTTGTTAAGTGATGTGTTCATGTCAATTAAGTGTATAAATTGTTGAATAAGCAAAGCATGCTCTCCATATATTTGATAAAATGCTTATGTGAAAGAATTAGAGCAATTATAGCATGTTGACTAGCAATCCCCAATTGTGTGCAAGCCCATGCATGCTAAGTGTTTGTTGAAAAGCCTTAGTGAATAAATTGTGACATGATAGTATGAAATTCCCCAATTATGTGCTCTTCAATACATGATGCTAAGTGTTTGATGTAAGACCTTGTTGAATGGAGTATGAGCCAATAGCATGTCTCTCTATACTATCACATTTTTATGATTTCTAAATGCTTGAAGAGATGCTTTAGTTATTGTGGTGGTGAATGAATTTCCATGATCGTGATTATTCAAGAATGTCTATGTTTTACTTTTATGTTATCGAGTCCTGGGGGTATTTATACCCGACAAATTAGCTGTAGTCTAGAGCCCGTGTCAGTTTTCTCGATAATCTCAGCTAAGCCATGATTCTCAGAAATCAGTGAGTTATAGAACTCTGTACTCTCAGACAGATACAGAACTTAAGAAATCTCAGTATCGCTAGTATTCTAGCCTCAGTTCAGTACTCAGCTCAGACCTAGTAGTATTCAAGTGTTCAGTTCGAAACTCAATATCATGAAGTTAGATAACGAGATTCAGTAGTACTCCGTCAGATATGAAACCAAGTGAATTCAACGTAACTCAGTCAAATCATTCGAGAAATATGATCAGTAATAGATTCAACTCAGTTTAAGTTTAGTTAAGAATCAGTTCAGAATCTTTCAGTTGGGAGTAGGAGCTAGCACCGAGCGAGTGTAGGGATAGCGGCTCCCCATTAGAGAGGTAGAGTCATTAGGAGCAATCCCTAAACTCCAGAACTGCATAGCCAGTGCAGGAAGCAGGAGTCACTCGTTCGGAAAAGGCTTGACTATTATACTGCCTTAGGCTTGACTTCCTGTGAGGGTCACCCGTTAAAGAGGCTTAACCAGAGTTGAGGTCTTTACGCATGGCACGGTATTGACACCCTTCCAACTGGGGTTACAGGTTAAACCCCACCAGTTCAGATTTGGGGCATGTCGATTAAGTGAGCACTCCCACAGTTATAGTTTCAATATCAGTCTTCAGTGTAGAACTTAGAAATCAGGACTGTCAGATATAGTCATCTATTTCAGTAAGGAACTCAGATAGCTCCATTTAATCATGGACCACCCTCTATATAGGAATAGTCTCACATAAAGTTATTCAGTATCAGTATTATCAGATCCAGAGATCACCCATTAGATAGGCTTGATCTCAGTCTCAGAGTCAGTTGAGTATTCTCATTATTAGATTTAGAGATCTTCCGCTAGATAGGTTTAATCACGGGTATAATCATTTCTTATCATTGATTGTAGATTCAGTGATTATCCGTTAGACAAGTTCAATCTCAGATTCAGTCAGTCGAGAGTAGTAAGCTCAGAATTCAGTCATTGATATGAGTAGATTATGTTAATCAGCTTCAGTATCATCAATTTCTGAGATCACTCACTAGATAGGACTGATCTCAACTTCAGTACTCAGTTATCAATATCAAAAGATTTAGTTATTCAGTATGTCAGCATTAGTAGTGAGTTCAGATGTTATTAAAGCAGTATTTGAGTTTCAGTATTTCGAGTTGCGATGTTTTCAGTTATGGATCGTGCATTCACACATATGTCCTTATTCAGTATTCTCATGATTATTCAGATAAGTAATTGTTCATGCATAAGCCCTTGCATTTAGCCTTACCTCATATCCATACTCAGTACATTCACGTGCTGACACATTTACGCTATGGTGTTTTATTTGACACCATAGGTTCAAAGGCACATGATCCAGAGTACCCCTAGCTGCTCAGTCCCAGTCAGCAGCAGTCGACGTAGCAGTGATTCCTCTTCATTCGAGGATGATCCTTATTTTATTATTGCATCAAATTTTGTTTATTTCCTCCTGCTAAAAGGGACCCAGTGCGTGCAGCGACACAACCAGGGTAGTATCCCATGGGATGACTAATACATCCCTCAATAGTGTTACATCATGCAAACGGTCTACTAAGACCAATCCTCATATCGGCAAATATGAGTTTCTAATTTTAGTCGACCCAGGACCGCCACCTTCCACAGCTTTGCTACACACACCACCATTAATGCCCAATTAAAACCAGTTTCCAAATAACCAAATCATTATCCATTTATTAACTACGGCCTTTGATATTGGTATCGTCATACTAACCCTTACTTGCCAGTATGATCCATAGCCAACCATTTTTAGGCTTAAGGGGACTTTTAAGTGCCCTTCCATATACCATATTAAACCACTTGGGAGACTTCCATGCTTCCCACAAGCATAACCATTTATCCTTTAGCCTTTTCAAACCATTTAAACCATGCATAATTTCTTTACTAAGTTTCAAACATGTAAGAGTTTCATGAAAAGAAGTCAATGCAATAAACATATCTTTATAAGCATTTTATCAAACACATTGGGGGCATAATATAACCAAAATCAATTTCAATTATCAATAAACCATTCCCATTCAATTCAATTACACAAAACCACCATTAATGCATATAAAAGTATAATTAAAACAATGGGAAATCCTAACCAAGCAATTAACATCAAAACCCCCAAATTATATTTGAAAGCCAAAAACAATGCAATAGTAAAACCATGAAAACATTCATATAAACCATGACTTCAGTAAAATTAACAATGAGGGAAGAGAAACATGCCTTAACCAAGAGGATAATGGAAATAAATCACCAAGACAAGCCACAAAGCAATACTTTAGTTGAAACCCTAGCTCCCTTTTCCCCAAAAGCTCTTGAGGGAATTATAGAGTGTTTTGGAATAGTTCTAAGTGTTAAGAAATAGAATAATATGGTAAATAACCTCCTAAGTGTATTAGAAGTCGTGGGTCCTAATTAGGGTAAGTAGGAAAATATCCAGAATACCCCCACTTAAATCTCTTAAAAACTCGTCAAAGGGATATGACTGACCCATACGAGTCGTAGCCTCCCAATACTATTGGTACCCACCACTCGTATGCAAGTCTCACCCTTGGATCAGACATTATCCAGTATACGAATCATCCAACCAAGACATAAACCCAGCATATCATCCATACCCATAACCCGTATCCCTGACAGAATGCAATACTAGGAGGATCAAACACTGTCCACCATACGAGTCCATGATACGACTCGTACCAAGCCCTATGACTCACGCCTCTAAGTTGAACCCATTTTGGTGAACAAAACCATCCCACCAACTAAAACTGGTCAACATATGATAGGACCATACTACGTGTACCCTATCATACGGCTCATACCCTTGAGTTGTATTAGGTTCAGAGAACGGAATTTCAGGAAATTTTCTAAGGGTCAAAATCCAGGATGTTTGAAAAATCAGATTCCACATCTACACTTTTTAGAATCAACAAAATTTAGCAAATAAATAGCCAAATAACAATCATAAAAATTATATTTAGATTCGAAAGTGATAGCGAAGCCGTCGTAGTTCCCCTTCTTAAAAACACAGATTCAAATCCGACGACCTTACCTCACCATAAACCATATCCACCTCCAATCTGTACACTTCTCTATGTGGTGTTTGGATGAGGGAAAAATAGAGAAAGGTCTCTAGTGAAGTTGTGGTTTGAATTCACCAGAAAAAATTGGGAAATGAAGGGTTGACAGTTGGTGGATATATGCAATTTTCAAAATCTGACTTGTGTATCTAAGCTATTCCTCCAATATACCTTGTAATTATTAAAACTTATGAAAAATGCTTTGTAATTAGGCTCAAACATTCAATATTTTGTTGTTTGCTCATAAAAAACTGCAAAACCCAACAAAGATCAACGTTGTGAGGTCAAACTTTAAATGGAGGCCTCTAAGATCTATATCTATAATCTAAAATCTATAATCTATCTATATCTATAATATATTAAAAGTGTGAATGGTCTTAGAAATATTATTTGAACTTTTTGCCCTTCATTAAAAGAGCCAAAATCATCTTTTCACAATTTTTTCTAATATTTAAGAATTAAAAATTAATTAAATATATTAATGTTAAAATATTTCCTTATTAGAAGTCATCAAAATCAATGACAACTAATACTTTTTCATTAGTTTAAAATTTCTAAATCAACTAAAATTGATTTTAAAAAGATTTGAAAAATATAGAAATAAATATAAAAACCTTAGAATAAGAAAAATTAAGAAGAACCAAAATTTTAAAAGTTTTAAGTATGTAATAAGAATGTAATCAATGATTTTGTAAAGATCTAATTTTAAAAATAAGAAAATATTTTAAATATAAAAAAAATAACCGTACCACAAATATGGTTCAAATTGATCCGATTCTCTTATCATTTGGCAACAAAGAAAAGAGGTACTGCATGACAAACATAAGAATGATGATTCATCAACCACTTGAAACTTCTGATGGTAAAATATATATGTTTTACACTAAAATATATGGTTATGCTTTCAGTATTATATTAAAGTGTAAAGGATCTTTGAAAAGCGATTTAAACTTTTTACACTTCATTTAAAATCTCCGCAATAGAAAAAATCATAAAAATTAAATGTTCTACGTGCGAATGCGGCTTAGTTAGTTATATTCCTAAAATCAAGTCTCTTAAAATAAGGACATATAATTAAAACAAATTTATAAAGAGCTATTAAATAAAATCTCAATAACGTGATTGAATTATTTTTTATCGATTTGTTTCCGATCTAAAAACTTCACTGTTCTTGATTGGATTTGAATCAATTTAATTATAATTCTTGTTTGGGAAGAAAATGAAAATGTTAGAAACTTTTTTTCATCATAAACATGTTGAATAATTTATTACTCCCATTTTTTTATTTTTACGTATTCATGTTAAAATACTAGTTAACCCCACTTGCAAAGATTTTTAATAATCTATATTATACTATATTAAAAGTGTGAATAGCTTTAGAAATATTATTTAAACTTTTTGTCTTTCATTTAAAATCTCTACTTTAGATAAAATCGTTTTTTCTCTATTTTCATATTTAAGAGTAGAAAATTAATTAAATATTTATAGTAAAACCATTTCTTATTAGAAATCATCAAAATTAATGACAACTAATACATTTTCCTAGAAATAAATATGAAAGCATTAGAGTAAGAAAAATATAGGAAGTATCAAACTTTTAAAAGGTTTAAGTAAGTAATCAAAGATTTAACTTTAAAAATAATGAAAGATTTTGAATATAGAATAAATAAATAAAAATCAATCATACTAGAACTATCGTTTAAATTGATGTGTCTCTCTTAACCTCTAGTAGGAAGAAAAAAAGGTATTGCATAACAAACGCAAAAGTAACAATTCATTAACCACTTGAAACTTTTGATGGTAAAATATATATGTGCTTAGAATAAAATATATATGTTATGTTTACGTTATTATATTGAAGTGTGAAGGATCTTTGAGAAGTAATTTGAATTTTTTGCATTTCATTATAAATCTTTGCAATAAATAAAATCTTCTAATTTTAAATGATCAAAAGTTACACGTGCGAGGCACATGCAGTTAAACTAGTATGCAAAAAGTTCAAATTCACTTCTCAAAGATCCTTCACGCTTTAATATAAGAATGTAAATATAACATACTATATTTTATTGTAAGCACACATATATTTTAATTAGGGCAAACAACCGAAATAACACTTAAAACTAAAATAATACCACAAAAATAGCGCTCAAAATTAAATACCTCATAAATAGCCACAAAGTAATTCCACTAACTAGCCTTCACTGACATACACTTAAACAAAATAAAAAACAAAACATCCTTGAAGTAACTTTTCTTTTCTTTCTTTTCTTTTCTTTTACAATTTCCTTTTCATTCAAACTCCTAAACCTCTGTTCCTTTACTTTTTTTCGATACTCTAAAAAAAAAATTATTTTCAAATAAGAAAAATAGCAACACTGGCATAGCATCAGATTCAGAATGGTGAAAGTATGAAAGGGATCTCTATTGTTTACTGATAGGCAATAATATCAGTGTTATAGTCACTGCACAATTCTCTTTGCTATAATGATGAATTGTTGCAAACTAGTGCAACATCTTTCCCATAAAAATAAAATAGATCAAAACGTAAGCTTTTTGGGAGTCAATGGATAGAATAATTAGTACATAGATTGCAACTTGGTGGCAAGAATGTGGGGGGATGGCTGCTATTTTTTTATTTGAAAATAAATTTTTTAGCTTTAGGTGTTATTTCTGTCCTTTGCCCCAAAAAAGAGGAGATTTTCAATTTGTAAATTTGATATATTAGAAGAACTATATGAGAAAAAGTTTATTCCAATTCTCCTGTAAAAAATGTATTTATGTGGCATACATATTGTATCAAGGTGGTATAAAAGTGTATCAATCTAGTATAAAAGAGTATCAATTGGGTATAAAAGTGTATCAATCAAGTATAAAAGAGTATCAATCAGGTATAAAAGTGCATCAATGTCGTATAAAAGTGTATCAATTAGGTATAGAGACTGCATGTGACCGACTAACTCAATTGTTATCGCAAAACACAGTAGATTGATCGGCACATAATAGAGGAGAAAAAAAAAATTGGGAAAGTATATTTTGAAAAGAAAAGTGATTTAAGAGTAGCTAACTGTAAAGAGCATTTAATCCCCTTAATTGTGTAAGGAGAATGGTTTTGGGACAAATGGCCAAAAGAAGAAAATAAATTAGGTCGACTAGCTCCAATTGTCCATATTTTTATAATGTGGGCCATTTCTTTTTTAAAATGGTCAATCCATGTCTTTTTCCCTTTTAATTACCACCAAAAGTTTCAAGGAGTTAGTGAATCGTCACTTTTGCATTTATCATGTCATACCTCTTTTTCTTGCTGCTAGAGGCTAAGAGAGGCACATCGATTTGAATCATATTTGCAGTATGTTTATTTTTTTTCTATATTTAAAATTTTTTTTCTTATTTTTAAAGCCAAATCTTTAGAAAATCATTGATTACTTATTTAAAACTTTTAAAAATTTGGGACTAAATCAATTTTAGTTGATTTAGAATTCTTAAAGTAATGAAAAATGTATTATTTGTCATTAATTTTGATGGCTTCTAATAAGAAAAGGTTTTACTATAAACATTTAATTAATTTTCAACTCTTAAATATTAGAAAAATAGTGAAAAAACTATTTTGTTTAAAGCAGAGACTTTTAATGAAAGATAAAAAGTTTAAATAATATTTTTATGGTCTTTCACACTTTTAATATAGTATAGATATATCCAACAATTCTTATTCAAATTTAAAAACTTACTTTCCATTTTATTACTTGTTATTAAATACTATTCATTATCCGATACATTATTTAAAATATTACATTCATTATATTCAAAGAATGCTATAGTTAAATTATCCCTACTATTTATTATTTCTTATAATGTGTGTCAAATACATACTCCCCATTTGGTTTTACATGTCCTATTTTGAATGGTCACACCCATTAAAAAAATAATTATTGATATGACTATTTTACTATAATACCCTTATTAAATAATGTTTACTATTCTATCTGAAAATTAATTAGGAGAAAAAGTGATTAATGTTAAGGGTAAAATAGAAAAACAAAAGTTGTGTTTTCTTGGTATGTCATAAAATGATAAGTCAAAATGAAAAATCAATTAGAAAATAAATGGCAAATAAAAGCTAACGGAAAGAATAGTAAACAAGTATTATTGGACAAATATGTATTAACCCATGTGTTTAGAAGGTGATGAAATCAAACAGCGAAAATTTGCATACATTAAATTCTTATAATAAACCATTCTTCAGACCTTCGTGTAGCTTAAGTCTTAATGCATCGTCCATTATGAAAAATGAAAAACCATCCATTAAGTTGGATCGCCAAACAAGGGCAGCTCAAGTAGTTTGATGGCCTAAAGCCAAAAGAAAATTAGAGATCTTAAACTTTTAAATAAGAAAAAAAGGTTAAAAATATTTTGTACTTGTCGAAAATAGATCAAATTACATTGTTTGTTTGATTTGGACTTAAAAAATACTTTTATCGTTAATGAATTGACTCACTTATCTTTTAAAACTAACAGTTGTCATATAATATTTAAAAAAAAACTACTTTTTTGTGAGACCCATGGATCTCATTTTATTGATACAACATGTACACGAAATTAAAAAGATTCAGGCCCAAATACCCAGTCCAGTCCAAAGTAAATGAAAACAAAAAAAAAAAACACAAAGCATCCTAATCGACTAAACAGAAAGTATGGTTCCACTGATTTGAAGATTCCATGGCTGCTAACCAACTGATTTGAAGATTCCATGGCTGCTGACTGTAACACCCCGAGTCTGTACTCTGGACGCTAAACGGTGCTTACAACCCCGACCACAAGCTAACTCGTGACTGATATTTGCCGTGAGCACTAAATAACAATACTGTAATAAATGCGGAAAATAGGGTAAAATGCCATAAGGTTCAAAATCTGAAATTTTGATAAAGAATATCAACTGTAATAATAATCTGCAAAACTGAATACTTTCTGAAAGTCTAGTCTGAAAGGACTCTAATGAACTTTTTGAAGATGGAGTTGATGGGACAAGCCCCCAACTAACTCCGACTACTGAACTACTGATAAACTAAAATACTTAAATAAAAGCATACCCTTGAATGATGAGGACTCACTACTGAAATTGTTGTTGATCACTGGATCTGTCTATGCCAGGTCAGGAACCTGAGCGTCTGATCCTATGATATGAGACATCATAACGCAAAGAAAGAGTATGCATCAGTACGTAGAATGTACTGATATGCTAGATGAGGTAAAACTGAATACAAGGGTTCATATGCATGAACAATAACTGACTGAATGATATAGAGTAACTGAATGTGAAAGTACATGGATAATTAAAACTATTGTAAATACTAAGTATGCAATACTGTGCATTTGCGTGTATACTATAACTGAGCTTTTACTGAAGTTGAGTTCTGAGTTCTGATAACTGAGTAGCTGATATCTGAGATTACTGATAACTGAGTTACAAAAATTGATTGACTGTATCTGACAGTCCTGATTTTGTAGAACTGAACTGAGTTATATAATGAGACTGAAACTGACTATGGGAAGTAATCATCTAACCAACATAACCCATTTCCGAATAGATTTGGGGTGCAACCTGTAACCCCAGCTAGAAGGGTGTCAGTACCGAGCCATGTGTAAAGACACTGAAGAGTTACCATCATTTGGCAGGTACTCTAATAAGAACGGTGGAACCCTTAACTAGCAGGTTAAAACACCTTATCAACCCTCAACTGGCAGGTTGATATCTCTAACTACGCTAGCTATATAATTCTGGAATGCAAGGACTTCTTCTAAGGATCACACCCTCTACTTGCAGGTGAGCCCCTATCCTTGGTTCACTCGGTGTTGAATCCTACTCTCAACTGAAAGAAATCGAACTGAGTATACTAAGCTGGACTGGACTGATACTGATTTTACTGAGTTCGGTAGCTGACTGAATTCTACTGATCATGACATGAATAATATTATTCTGTAACTGATATTGGCTCTAGGTAAACAGCTAGATTGTTCGGTATTAAATACCCCTAGGACTCGATAGCATGAAAATAAAGCATAGCGTAATCTTGAAATACATAACAATAATTACTAGTCCATAATTCATTCATAGAGACATTTTATCAAACACTTGTAGGGCATAACACTAGCATGTCATGATTGTATCATTTAATTCATATGAACATTCTATCAAACACTTGGGGAGCATAACTTAATGCACATAATCACGGATAACATATAAACATTGCAACTAAAATGCCCAAACTTGCAAATTCAGGGGTTCAACATGCAATTCATATAATTCCCCATAAATACTATTCTATTTTTCATGAATCTTACCATAATTATGGATTGAAAACCATATTAACATCACAGATATACCTACAATCAATTTCAAGCATTGGAATTATGAATCTATAACTTGTAATTTAAAAAGAGGTTCTTGGGTTTCATGGGTGAAAGGAACCCATGAATGAACACCTAACATACCTGAATTTAGAGTTCTTAGTGAGTTTCTTGAGCTTGTTCTTGATTTCTTGAGAGTTAGGCTTTGCTAATTGAGAGAGAATTATTTTTTTCTTGAGATAAGTGAGCAAATAATAAGATAGTAGGCTATTTAGGGCTTTAATCCCATGTTTAGGCTGACTAGAATAAGGGAAAAAGACCTAAAAGCCCTTGGAATTTAAACTCAGAATTAACTGAAAATTCTCAATTTTCACCTTTGGCGCGATGCTATGCTATCGCAGTGTTACTGAAATTCGACAATTGGGAACTGGAGGCTTGGTGCAATGCGGTGGGATAGCGTTGCTTCACTGCCTGGAAATCTGGCCCTTAGCATGACAAGACACTGGAAAATAACAATTATGAAAATGACTGGTGGCATGATGTTGTGGTATCGCGTTGCCACACTGAATGAGACCTGGAAGCTCATCACGACACGGAGTTATCGCGTTGGCTCACTGGTTTCTGACAATTGCCATTTGGTATGCCTCCGCGTCGCGTTGAAGTGCCAATTGGCACACTATTTTACTAAAATGTCTCTAACTCTTCACCCAAATATCGGATTTGGGCGAACTTTATATTGTTGGAAAGCTGACTTAATTTCCTATGCATTAGTAAGCTCAAAACTGAAAAATACTGAGTATTTTGAAAATTTTAGGTAGGAATACTCATGTACTTAGAGCTAAATTAAGCTTGAGAAATACGGGATATTACACTGATCTTCATTGTTGACTGTCATCCCAGGTAAGCTAATCACTGAACCAGTAGCCATGTGGGGAAGTGAAGTTATCAAATCTAAGCACCATTTCTTTTATTTGAATTTGACCTGTAATTTCCATATCTTTTGGGTAGGTTCCATCACAATACATCCGATAAGCTCTCACCGGATGCTATGGTAACTATTCCTAAATGAAGATTTCTTCAAAATGTGGATTTGTAAAATTAATTCAGATGTCAAGGTAATGTTTTAGTTAGATTTGTACCCTCTTCCTATCTCCGATGAATCTTTCATGACAACCTATTTTACTAAGCTTTTCTTTATCTTTTAAGCAAGTGGAACCTCATAAGAGATTTATACCACTGCTTTAATTCAGAACAAAAACTCAGTCGAACAAGCTATTTTAATTTATACCTTTTTATTTCTGATGCGGTTAAGGTACTATACTTCTCCTGTAGTAGTCTAATTGTTGAAAATTGTTGAATGTTCTTCTTGTATTCCTTGATTACCTACTATTATTATGCTTTGTGTTAGCTAGAAAAATCCGTCACTTGATTCCCCTCTCTTGGTGTGTTGAAAGCTGATCTCATCCTTTTTCTTCCATCCCTATATCCTATTAACTTCCATGCTAATGTTCCATGGGATCTTCCATCCATCTTAAATGAATCTTTTCATAGCTAGAGAATCAGTTTTCACCACTAGAGGCAATAGATTGTGTTTAATACAAAAATCTATGCCTTGTTCAATTGCTTTAGTTTCAGCATAAACACTTGTTAAATTATGGATCCTATTAGCAGCAACATACATAAAACCCCCTAAATCATTTCTTACACAAAAGTCCCATGATGCAGGACCTGGATTCCTTTTAGAGGAGCCACCAGTATTGCACTTATAGTACCCTCTAGGTGGGAATTGCCACTTTACAGCCTAATAAGTTAGCTGAGATTTAAATCCTTCGAAGAATTGCACCACCAACACCCATGTCTTTGGTATTTTTTCTATCCAGGGGTAAACCATCACATCAAATTGATGTAGATTCAACTCAATATCATAGATAACTCTATTTATACTCATATTATCTCCATCAATCTTACTCTTTCTCCATTTCCAAATGTGTCACACTATAAAAGCAGGAGCTACCCTGATTAATGGTTTTAATTTATATGGGCATTTAATTTCCCACTATTTAACAATTATTTGTTTAATTTGCACAAAAAGACCTTGAATACCTACAGCCAAAGCAAATCTTGTCCATATATTAGTGGCAAATTGTCCTATGAGAAATAAGTGTTCTATAGTTTTAAGTTGTAGGTTGATACAACATCTACATCTTGAGACTATAGGAATGCCACATTTAGCCAAAATATCATCAACGGTGATCATTTCTCTCCAAACCCTCCAAAGGCAAAAAGAAATTTTAAAACACAACCTTTTTTTCCACACTTTAGTGAAAAACCAAGATTTATGTTTTCAATTTCTGACTTTATCCCTAGCTATTTTGAAAATAAAATTACCACTTTTAGGCAATATCAATAAAGAGTTATCACTATTGGTGGTGTTGCTATTCAAAGGTAAGAAATCTCTAATATGATTGACCACCTGTGAGGGGAATTTCTGATTCAAAAGTGGTAAATTCCACTGACCATTAGACATTAATTCACTAACTTCATCAATATGCAAAACTGTAGGATCATTGGGATATAAAATACTTGTCCTTGAGCCTAATCTAGTCCAATTGTCATGCCAAAAACTTGCATTACCACACCTTGTTTCCCACTAAATATGTTTTTCATTGAAGTTTCTTACTTCCAATATAAACTTCCAAAATTGTGAGCCTCTTTTCCATACTACCTGTGTTGGGTTAGTTTTTTTGCAATATTTGTTCCATATAAAAGTAGACCACAATGTACCTGTAACTCTAAACTTCCACCATAGTTTAGGAAACAGGGCTTTTGAAACATCAAACAGATATCTAAACCCTAACTCCCTTCTTCCTTAAATAAGCAAATATTCAACTATTTAGACCAATATCTACTTCTTTCTTTCTCTTTGTTGCTAAAAAAAATCTTGCAAAGACTCTGTGAATTTCATTAATGGTGAATTTTGTTGGAGCCATAGCTGACAACAAGTATAGTGCCGCACTCTGAAGTACATGGTTGATTAACACAGCTTTACCCTCAAAAGATAGTAACTTTTCTTTCCAGTGCTGCAAATTCTACTTAATCTTCTTTATTTACCCATTATAGAATATTTTCTTCTTAGTATGAAAAATAAGGCACCCAAGATATTTGAAAGGGAAAGAACCACTATTAAAATCAGTTATTCTAGACATAACCTGTCTCAATTCTTTAGAAGCATTTTTGTGCATATAAAATACACTTTTTTCTCTATTCACTAGCTGACTTGAAGTTTTCTCATAATCTGTAAGTATATCCATATTCATATGAAGAGAAGTCTCTTCTTCATAGGCAAAAATTATAGTATCCTCATCATAAGCTAAGTGGTTAATTTTTGCACTTCACTTAGGGAGACCAAGTCCCTGATAATTATCCCGCTCGAAAAGATTGTTCAGTGCCCTAGAAAGAACTTCTGCTAATTGAATAAATAAAGCTGGTGAGAGTGGATCCCCTTACTTGAATCCTCTTATAGAGTGAAAGAAACCATGAGTTTTTCCATTGAAGAGAACTGAATACCAATTATTTATAATTAATCTCCAAATCAACTCTATATACCTCTCTGAAACCCCATTTTTCTCAATAATTTGGTGAGAAAAAACCAAGATACTCTATTATAGGCTTTGACCATATCCTTCTTAATAACAACATTAGCTGGTTTACCCCTTTTCCTATTGTTTGTAACAATCTCTTGAGTAAGTAGAACATTCTCAATTATGCATCTTCCTTTCACAAAGCCTGATTAATTGATAGAATAAGCTTTGGTAGAAATTTCTCCAATCTATCATGAACCACTCTAGAGAAAACCTTATTGATAAAGTTGCTCAAACTAATTGGTCTCAGATCAGCAAAGCTAGTTGTATTAGCTTTTTTAGGGAGCAAAATGATACTACTATGGGTGATAGTTTTTGGAAGGGTGATTCCTTCAAAGAAAGCTCTTACTAGTTCCACAACATCTAATTCAAAAATTTCCCAACAAACTTGATAAAATATCATTGACAAACCATCTGGTCCAGAAGCACTTTCTCCCTTGAGATTGAAAACAACATGTTTTACTTCTTCTTCATTGGGGAATTCAATAAGAACTTCATTTCTTCTTCACCAATAAGCTTAGGAATGTGCTGTAGAATAGAGAAATCCATATTTTCTTCTTCCTAATGTAACTATTTTTGATAGAAAACTACTGTTTCAGAAGCCATAATATCTTCTTCTTCTAATCAGTTACCATCAACTCTTTATATTCTCTTGATTTCAGCCTACTTCTCCTTACTAAGTCATACAAAAACTCATTATTGGTCTTCCTATGAAAACCAAGTGATACTAGTTTTTTTCTCCAAAACTCCTTTTCATAATGCAAATATTGCTTAAGCTCTGCCTGAGCCTTTTGAAGGATACATCAGTTTTCAAAAGAAGGATCTTCTAGAAATAATTATTCATTAAATTTTAGTACTTCTTCCTTGACGATAATCTACTGGAAAATGTCGCCAAAATTCTCCCTACTCCATTTTGAAAACACTTGTTTTATATGTTTAATCTTGTGTTTAAACTTATAAAAACAGTTACCTTCCACATCAGTTTGCCAATTATCTCTCACAATGTCTAAAAAATCTTTATGTTTAGTCCAGAATTGTAGAAATTTGAAAGATTTTTTATACTCATGAGTCCTTTGGGTCATAGAAATTAGTAAGGGGGCATTACCAGACCCAGACCTTACTAAATGTTCTACTTCTCTTTCTGAAAACCAATCCTGCATGTATTGGTTTATAAATACTCTATCTAGTCTTTCAAATACACAATCTGATCCAGCACTACCATTCCACCAAGTAAAAGGATTTCCTTTGAATGGAACTTTTAATTCGTAGGAATTCAAACAAAAGGCAAAGTCCTCACACTGTCGAGGTACTACAGGTAAACCTCCAATTTTTCTTCCTTATTTAGAATGGCATTAAAGTTACCTCCCACAATCCAAGGCTAATTCATGTCTTCAGAAATCTGACAAATATTATTCCACAAAGCCAGTTTTTCATTTTCAGAACATTTAGCATACACCAGGGTAACTATACAATGTCTGTTAAATTCTTGAAAGAATAATATGAAAGTTATTTGATGTTCTATGTCCCTCAAGATCTCCACCTCTATTTGATCCTTGACAATGAACCAAATTTTTCTATTGCAATTTGCACTAGCTTGATCCATTCTTAATCTTCTCTTATATTTGTGAATATATTTAGCTCTCTGGAAAGTTTCTAATAGAGCTATAATGAAAAATTTATGATGGTTATTAAACAGTTGAACACGGTGAAAAGCTTTTTGGGTACTCACTGATCTTATGTTCCATATAACATTTTAATTTGCATAACTATAATTTTGTTTTGCTGACTTGAAAAAATCAATCCTAAAAGAAAGGATAATATTCTTCCAATAGTTTTTCCATGTTTTCCTCTTCCCTCTACATTGCTCGACCGAACCACTATATTTTATCATCTTATTCATCTAAAAAACAAAGTTGTATAAATAAAAAGAGAAAATAAGGGAACGAATAGTACTAGTAAAATATTTTTTTGAAGGCCATCGAGTTGAGTAACAACACCGACGAATCATTTGTGGAGCTCCATTGTCCACTGGAGACGAGGCTTGCAAGCCGTTGTTAAGGTCAAGCAAGCATCCCTTGACAAATTCATTATATCTCCAAAAATGATCTATTTGTTAGAATTATTTATTTTATGTGGACTTAGTATTAATGTTTTATTACATTGAAGTAAAATAGGCTGATGTTATTAGTTGGTGGACAAGACACAACTCGTATATTCATGCGAATTTCATATGGGCCTATATCTTTTTCATGTTATTGGTGTAGTCATGCAGATTCTATAGGAGCCTGTATCTATTTCATGTTATTGGTGTGATCTAGTAATAGTGTAGGCCTGTAGAAAAGCTGTGAGCTTATAATTAGAGGGGTGTGTATGTGTGTGTTTGCACTAAGTTAAGGCTTTTAAGCCTATAAATATAAGGCTAGGTCTGTCTTTCTAGCTTAACCTAAGATGTATTTTCATAAACTCTTAACCATTAAAAACAAAGGAGAATAAGACTCAATCTAGCTCGTCTTTGATTAAGCGTTGCTATGGCGGATAAAGGTAGGTACCTTTCCTTTCGCATATTCTGTTACTTTATAGATGTTTTTGATTTATGTGAATCTTTGTTATGTTTCTCTGTTAATTTAACACTTTATATCAAGAGCTTTTCACATAGATTTTAAATCCTATTAATGTTTATGAGACGAACAGTTTCTTCTACTGCCGTAATAATTCTGATACAAACACTTTATCAGTTAGATTTTGATGTATTTAATGGCTGACAATTTAATAGTAATAAAAATAATTATTTTAATGACTCAATTTTATGGATTACGTCTTACTCTTTTACAAAGTATAAAGTACCTTGACTAATCACGTGAATTTTGAATGACAAGGGACTGAACAGAAATTTTATGTATCAGGGAACTTCAATATGATTGAGTTATTAAATTTGTTTGATATTATCACTAGTTTAACTTTCTTTTCCACTGCGTTTCTAGTTTACAATGTGTTGAAGAAAGGTTTTTAATTATTTTTTTTTTGATATTGTAAACTATATCAAATGTAAGAATTATTTTTAACCTATTCAACCAACTTTGTCCTTTTTTCTTTTCGTAACAAAGAAACAAGCTTCATTATTTAATTTATAAACTTGAAAATATAAGCTACTTTTTATGAAAGATGTCAAGTTGTTATTTATTTATTTATTTATTCTATGTGAATTGAATTTCACTTGATAAAAATTATAACTAAATCAAATTTATAATATTTTTAATTATGTGGTTACTTACTATGTCAAATGAGCAAATTAAAGCAATGTCATTTTGAATTTCTGAGATTGAATTTGTTTTGTAAATTAGGGTAAATAGCGTACACCAAAGTGACCTATTTTCTTTGATTTAAGAGATTTATTTAATTTATTTTGAGTGATATCGCTAAGTTAGAACATACAATGGTCTGGCCAAAAGAGATCTATTGTGTATTTTAAATTAGTGATGTGATGAATGTCATTATATAAAAATGTTTTGATTTAGCAATTTTGTCTACCCAAAGTTGATAGGTTTCTAATATTGAAATATTTTCTTGCCCTGCTCAAAAGGGGGTTACTTGTTAATGTTGTAGGACTTATCATTGTGATAAGACTATTATTCTTATGCCTTGCTATTTTGATAAATTCATTAATGTTGTGTTGTGAATAGTTACTATATCATTAAACAATAACAATGTTGAAGTTGTCGTTCTGTCAGGCTTTAATTTTAAGCTATGAAAAGAAGATCTTCATTTTTTTGGGCATAACTGACATAGATCAAGTCTTGTGTGAGATTGAGCCTCCAGCTCTCACTGATTCCAGTACAAATACTGAAAAAGAATTTGTAAGCTAAGTGAGAGAGATCTAATAGGCTAGCATTTTTTTTCTTTAGGAGATCGATTGCTGAGCACCTCAGAAGTGGCTTTCCTGAAACTATCAATGCCAAAAAGTTTCTTGCCCTAGTGGAAGTATGGTATCTTGTATCCAATAAGGCTGAGTTGGAGATCTAATGAATAAACTCGCAGAAATAAGGTATGACTTTACTAGGGGTGTTAGAGATTACATACTTAAGATGGAAAACATCTAGTCTAAACTGAAAACTCTTGAAATAACTATTCCTGATACTTACATTGTTCACTTTGATCTTAACTTTTAACCTGCTGAGTTTAGCCAAATGAAAGTTTCCTATGATACTCAGGATTAATCTTGGTCAATCAATGATATCAACTCAAAATGTGTTGGCTAAAAGGGAAAAAGTTAAAAAGGAGAAGGGTGAGGTTGCTTTGTTAGCTTCTCATGATTCCACAACAAGCTCTAGCAAGGGACCTAGGAAGTTTGAAAGATCTAATAATCATACTTTTAAGAAGGGTCAGGATAATAAAAGACATAATAAAGATGAGACCGAATAAACTGAGGCCAATAACATGATCTTAAAAAAATTGCTTCTTTTTAAGAAACCTGATCACAAGCAGAGATATTGAACCAAATTTCATTCTTGGATAAAAGAGGAGTCAAAAAAGGTAATCATCTAACTCTTGTTTGTTTTGAGTCATACCTTGTAAATATACCCATTAATTCTTGGTGGTTTAATAGTGGAGCTAATGCTCATGTTGCCATTTCCTTGCAGGGGTTCAAAATCAAAAGAAAGTCAAAGAAAATGAAGGCAAGAATTAGAGTCACCGCAGATGTCCAAGTTGAAGTAGAGTTCATAGGAACTGTAATTTAGACTTAGAAACTGGTTATAAGCTTATTCTTGAAAATTGTAACAACTTCATTTTTGATGATTCAGGTGAAATATTTGATTTTATGTGATTTAACCATTTAACCCCTCCCCGTGGTTGTTTTGTGGTATTTCTAGGGTGTGGGGATTACTGGTATCGTTCCTAATTCTTTTTGGCATGATTTGTGTGAGTTTGTGATTTATTGTGGCTAAAAAGGCCTTACAGTTGACTTTGGTAAATATTTATTGATCTATGAGTCGGATGGTAAAACGAACTCTGCCAGTAGATCCAAAACATCAATTTTTAGGTTGTATGGTTTTATGGATTTTGTATCTCATTTCAACCCTCGGTTACAAAAGTTGTGAAATTAGATTTCAAAGGTCAACTTTGTGAAAACGAAGTTCTTTCAAAAATCTAATATCATTGATGAGTCCATAGAGTATAATTTGATAGGATAACATAGTTCATTTGGGTTCACAGGATTCCGAAGCATTCTGAATGAATTCTGAGGGGTCGGCGAAGCTGGTGCACCCGTGTTCGCAATCGACCAATTGCATACGTGATTTAGCTGATCAGCCCCAAGCATAGCGAATGTGACCCTTGGTCGCAACCATGAGTCTCACGTATACGATGAAAGTGTCGCAATTGTGATACCTGCCATCATGCCAGGTACCGCGTATGCAACACCTAGTCGCATATGCGATGCTTTGGTCCTTTAAATACCCATGTCTCTCTATTTTTCACCATTTTTTAGATTTGATGCTTAGGGTTTTGCATTTTTGTGCAATTTCTTTCAATTCTAAGCTTGGTTAATCTTCATAACACTTATTTCAATAATTTTCTTCAATTTTTATCAATTAAATCTTGATTTAACGTGGATTTAAAAGTGAAATTTGGGGATTTTGGCCCAAAAGGCCTAAAAATTATATTTCTTTGATTTAACCCTATTTTTAAAACATTTTCACTTGGGTGAGTTTCTAATCTTATGATTATCACTTTTCTCTCGATTTTATCTTCAAAACAACTTCAGATTCTTGATTTCAAAATAATTTTTTTGAGGTTTTATCGGTAAAGCTTGAAAATAATTTTTCTTGTATTTTTAACTCATTTATTCTTGGGTTTTCAGCAGCAGACTCCTATGAGTATGAGAAAAAATTTCAAAATAAAATTATGATTTTACCCTTTTTCGAAAATCCATTTCGGGGTTTCATTTTGACTTTAACTTAAAAATAGGCAATATTGATATTGTTGGCTTTCTTTTGATGTATAGATTCTATATTTATATGTTTTAATTGGATTTGAGTTTGTTCGTGAAGGGTAAGCTTCAAATTGATGGCTTTTTGGACCAATTTTTTATATTCGAGATAAGTTATGGCTTAACTTTATTCAGACTGGGCCAGATAGTTAATGTTGGTACAAAATCACGTTAAGGGTGTGGAAACTAATTATGAAAATCGCTATAATTATCATATTGTGCCCATGTGGGGCCCTATAAATGTATTGATATATTTGGTTGTTTTGAAATATTATTTGCTATGTGTGACCATGTGGGACCCTATATGATATTGTTGGCCTTATATACGTGAAATTTGTTATATACTATTCAATGAAAATTCCTAATGTGGTATCAATGGTGTATTTTAATGTATTTTATTCAATTGGCATATGATTTATGTTGGATTTTCATAGATGGTTGAAAATATTGAGTGGATCATTGGCTCACTTGATTGCTATATTGGTTGGATATGAAAATTCTTATTTTGGCTGGTTGTGATCATTACATTCTCATATCATATACATTCATGAAACATTGGTACCACCGTGGAAATACTGAAAAACACTAGCATTTTCTGACAAAAATATGACACCTTTAAAAACCCTCGACCGAAGGATATGCCAGAGAGGAGATATGGATATGGTATTGGATATGGATTGTATACAGGTTGATGAAACCCCATGGGTCCTATGTTGGGAAGCTTTAGCTCCATAGGTATATACAGAGGTTGTGCAACGACCTCGTGCATTATCATTATTATCATCTTTATTGCATATATACTTATGTTATGCTATGTCTGTGTTGTGTTATTTTCTTTAATGTGATTGCCTATTTTTCAATGTACTTGTTTCCTCATACATGTATGTGTAATATCTGAATACATGTGTTTTCGTTGTCGTGCTTACTTGTTATATATGCGTGAGTATTATAGAACTATTAATGGAAATGGTGTGGGCTACCGTTTGGGATATTTTCTGATTGTAGGTGACAAGCCAATAATGTGTGTTTTATATTCTTTATTTTCCACTTTACTCAGTCGGCATATGATATCTACTAAGTACAAGTGAATCGTAGTCACCCCTACTGCGCTCTTTCGATGTAGATCCTAGTTTGAGTGCACCTCACGATAGTTTATTCGAGCGAATTATGGATCTATTCTTGGTAGTGGATGGGTTCTTGCATTAGGAGTTGATTACTACCTTTTTCTCATATAGACTATGTCTTTATTTGTGTTCTTATGTATTTGATCTCGAGTTGTAATATTTATGTTCTTACACTATGACACTAAGTTTTGGGATTTGGTATGACATTTCTATTATGTTTCTCCACTTTTATTACAAATTGTATGGTTTGGCTTTGTTCTTGAAGCTTTGCCTTGGGTTTTAGGGTTATTTCCTTTTTTATATCAATTTGGGTGATAAACTTACTTGTCAAGGCTTATTGTGACAAGTTCCATCATGAACCTTAGTTTTTGGATTGTAACAAATTTGTATCAGAGTATCTAGGTTTATTGGTTTCAATAGTATAAGAACGGAATGTCTAATAAAGTCTTGCGAATAGGTACGTAGATGTCCATATCTATCTTCGAGAGACTATAAGGTGTCTTTAGGATATTTTTCTTATTTTATTCCTTATTATGTAGATTTCCATTATACCTTGTGTTCTAAGTCAGACTTTACTCTTTTCTGTCTAGATGGTGATGACTAGATCTCGTGAGGGTAGAGATATTGAGCCTTCATCCAAAAAGAGAGCCTAAACTAGAAGGCGAGTTGCGAGTTATGTATAGGATAGAGGTAGAGGATAAGCATGTGGATCTTCCCCATCTAGGAGTAGTGCTAGAGAACTCTCTCCTGAGCCTCGAGTTGGGCATGTTGGAGATATAGATCCTGCTTTGGTTCTTTTGAGTTCTTCTATCCCAATCTTAGAGGGTTTGTTGGTTCACTTGTTGACCTATTACTAGGGATGCTATTTTGAGTACCCCTGGTGTTCTTCTAACTCCAAGTATTGTACCTCCATCTATGCTAGAGTCGGCTTATGGTGTTCCCCCAGTTATGAGTGTTAATCCTCCAATACTACCTATATTTACTTCTGGTACTCCATAGACTTTAAGGTATTATTCCTCCTTCAGCACCTATATCTGAGTATGGTATTTCGAGGTTAGGAGTTTAGCCTTCGCCTATGTTACCTCCTTAGGTGGGATCTCAGTCTGCCAGATTCACCATGCTTCCTTCTATTGCAAGTGCAGTTATGTCTTCTGAGGATCAGAAGAGGTTTGAGAGATTCACTCATTTAGGTTCCCTAGGTTCAGTGGTGTTGTAGGCGAGAATGCCTACAAGTTCTTAATTGACTATCATGAGAAGTTGCGTAACTTGGGTTCAATTGAGTCGCGTACTGCTATACTACTTATTAGCTAAGAGATGCTGCCAGAGATTGGTAGAGGTTACTGGTTAGTTGCAGACCTCTGGATTCTCCTAAGATGACTTGGGACCAGCTAGTTTGCTAAGGCCTTCATAGAAAGATTTATGTCAAATAGTCTGAGGGATCGTATGAGAGATGAGTTTGATCTCTTGAAGTAGGGCTCCATAACCGTTGCAGAGTATAAGGAACAGGGCTCCATAACCGTTGCAGAGTATAAGGAACGTTTTCATTCCCTGTCTAGATATTTCTATGCTAGTATTTCTATTGAGTCTAAGAAGATTCGGAAGTTCGTAAAGGGGTTGGATGCTTTTCTTCATTTAGGTATGCCTCAAATGGTAGTGTTTGGAGCATTTTGTTAGAGTATAGTAGATCATGCTAAGATAACTGAGGGTATTCTTTGAGTCTCTCAAGGAGGTGCTAAGAAGGTGCACCGGTTGGGCGAGTTTAGAGGTTATACTTATCGAGGCCAAGATTCTAGAGATTTTCTTTGGTATCATGGTAGTCCAGTGCAGACAGCCTTGCAGAGTTCAAGTAGTAGGTCTTCTGGTCCAGCAATTCCGGATGGTCATTTTGGTCCAGTTTTATCTCCCCTTTTTGAGTCATGCCATAGAGTGTGCTATACGTGTGATAATCCTGACTATTTGGCCAAGGATTGCCCCCATCATGTGTTCAGAGCTACTCCTATTTCAGTAATGAGAGGAAGGGGTTCTGTCAGAATTATGCGAGGTCGAGGTAGTGGTACCTGCGGTGGTAGTCGCGAAGCTGCTCAATTGGTTGGTGGTCATGGACAATGCTATGCTATACTCACCAAACCAGAGGCAGAGGCTTGCAACGCTGTTATCATAGGTATCTTCCCCATTTTTTGTAGATCTGCATCTATGTTATTAGATCTGGCATTGACTTTCTCCTATGTGTTTGCATATTTTGCTTTGGGTTTTGATTCTGCTAGTAAGCCTCTTGTCATGCCTATTTGTGTATCTACCCCTGTAGGAGACTCTTTAGTGATGAATTGGGTGTACCGATCATATGTTGTAACTTTTGTTGGCGGTGAGATTTAAGCAGATTTTTTTGTCCTAGATATCGTCGATTTCAACGTCATCTTGGGTATGGATTGGTTGGATCTTTACCATGTTGTCCTAGATTGCTATGTTAACACCGTGACTTTGGCTTCGCCAAACGTGCTAAGGATAACTTGGAAGGGTTTGCTTCATTCGGGTACCAAGAAAGTGATATCTTATGTTTAGACTCATCCCTTGGTTGAGATAAGATGTAAAATTAATATTTTTAAATTTTTAAAATTTTTTCCTTACCCACCCTCATTTCCCTGCCCGACCTCCACCCCCTACTATCCCTATTCAAAAAATATATTTCACATTTTTTTCTTATTTCATCCTTACCCCAAAACTCAAACTCCTACTCACTAAAAAAAATTAATTTTTTCAGGAGAATTCAAACTTTTTTCTTATTCCCTCCCCCACCCTACCCCAACCAATCAACCTCCTCCCCCCTTCCTCATCCCCTAAAAAAAATTAAATTTCTTAAAAAATAATTTTTTCTTACCTCAACAACAATATAACATACCTAGTGTATTCCCACATAGTGGGGTCTAGGAGGGTAGAGTATACGCAGACCATACCATTACCTCAGGTGAAGTAGAGAGGCTATTTTCGATAGACCCCTGGCTTAAGACTGATAACAATATAACAAACACAAAAGATAAGTGCATATAAACTAGTACGGTATGCAAAATAAACTATCACCGCTAGCCACAAGATAATACTACAGCCACAATATCACGAACAAGAACCTCCAGACACAAAAGAACGCTCCCCTACTATTACCGACACACTCCCACCCCCTAACTTCTACCTTAATCCGCATCCTCCACACCTTCCTATCAAGGGTCATGTCCTCCGTAAGCTGTAACTGCTCCATATCATGCGTAATCACCTCCCTCCAATATTTTTTTAGTTTACCTCTACCCTGCCTAAAATCATCCATAGCCAGTATCTTATACCTCCGCACTGGAGCATCAGAGCTCCTCCTCACCACGTGCCCGAACCAACATAACTTTACTTCTCGCATCTTGTCCTCCCCCGAGGCAACTTCCACCTTCTTTCGAATAATCTCATTCCTCACCCTATCTTTCCTGGTAAATACTTACTCCACCCCTACTACCTATTTTGACAACCCCAACCCCCACCTACCAACCCCTTTTCCTAAAATAAATAAATAATTTTTTAATTTATTTTTTAAAAGAGAAATTTAAAAAAAAATTCGTATCCCACCCTTTTTATCCTATTCTTTCTCATTGTTTTTATTAAATATATACAAATACTTTTAGAAAATCTATACTTACTCAATTTGCATAATGAACACAATAATATAAGTAAAAAACAACTTATTTTTTTAGAAAATATTTTTCCTCCTTCATATTATTCACACCGTAAAAAAAATATTTTTCGGGATCAAAAATTATTTTCCTAAAATATATTTTTACTCTTTAGCTAAACACTAAAATTTATTTTCTGAAAAGTATTTGTTCATTCACCATCCAAACACTAAAAAATATTTTTCACTCACCAACCAAACATAAAAAAGTAAGAAATCAACTTGTTTTCCAAGAAAATATTATTTTCCATGAAAATATTTTCCTTCATACCAAACACACCTGTTTTGTCATTTTTCATTGTTATATCAACTCACACATCTATAATTTAAAAAATACAACTACAAGAAAAGTAGGTAGATCTTGCCAAATTGATCTTTAATGAAAGAATTTAACGATATAAAAATTAAAGTAACAATCAGAATAAATAATAACAATATTGTACAAATACATTACAACAACCATCCAAACAAGCTGTTTGGTGATCTGGCCGTGTCAACAACTTTCAACTTAGATTGCCCAAAAATCACAACCAATATTGTCGCATATTCTTTTGTGGTTACTAATGTAGATAAAAATGAAAAACCTTCCATCAGTAAAGCTTATTCGTGATCGGTTAATGATAAAAACATTATTCACTCTGAGGAGCAAATTATACGGTGAATAGAAGATATTTGTCATGGTCAATAATCATAAAGATTTAAAAGTCAGAATCAAACATCCAAAATATTTAAATGAAACTTATAAAATTCAATACAACCCAAAAATATTAAGATCATATATGGATTGTGTCATGGCCTGTATTAGTGGTCACATGAGAGACATACATTAGGGTTACATGAGAAGCACAGATAGTCTGCTTCAATATAAATACAGTAAACTATTGCAAAGCGAAAAAGGAATTATTTTGATAAAATTTCAATGATCTTTCCCTCTCAGTCTATCATTTCTCTCTCTTCTTCCTAACTACTTCTTTTTCCTCCTCTCAACTAATTCTATCCCTAATCGTCATTGACAAGTGATGATTGGAGCTTTCATGATGAGAATAAATTTTTTGACGACGGTTAACAAAGTGTTGCAATAGGTGATCTATTACAACACTTTCAAATGTTGTTAAATAATTATTCTATTAGCTATAATTTAACACTATAACCATCATTTTTGACATTAAGCATTGCAATAAATAAATAAAATAACCTGTAACAATGCTTATTTTATTCCCTCCATGATAAAAAATTTATCAAGTCCGCCAAAAGTAAAACACTTTAATAAAACACTTTCTCTAAATCTTTAAGCTTAAACGACTCATACATCACTAAATCCTAAATCCTAAATCGCTAAAGGTTCTGTGGACTTTCAATCGATGACCTTCGAGGATTGCCCTAATCGCTAAAGGTTCTGTAGAAGGAGATCTGCGTAACTCTGTGGGAGATCGGCCGGCGACGAATTTTGGGGATTTTGATTGGTGAATCTATGTATGTATTTCTGTGCAAATCTAGGCATCTAGTTACAATTTTCCGTCTACGGTTGATGTCGGTTTTTCAATACAGTGGTTGGATCCAAGATTCTTCTGTCAAGGCCCAATCCTCATCCTTTTTATATCTTTCTTTTAGTGAACTTTTCGGCAGGAGTTTTGTACTTTGTATGCTGATTTTTCTGTAAATCTGTGGGATTTTTGGGGATTTTTCTGTAGCTGTAACTAAAGTGTTCTTCCAAGGAATTTCTGGTTCATTATCAGTAAGTTCTCATACAATTTTGACCTAATTTAGGGGATTCATTTTTGTTGAATGTTTGATTTTAGTGATAAAGTTGAGTTTGGGTTTAATTTGTGGGCCTGTTAATTTGCTGCTGTTTTGTTGCTCTGTCATCGGTATGTGATTTTAGTGCTAAAGTTGCTTCTAGGGGTAGTGCTGCAACTTTTGTAATGCATTCTTCCAGGTCTTGATCTTACTGCCCCTGATTTGTATGTGTTGAGCCACTTCCTTGCATAGTCTGTCTGGGGATTAGTTGCATTCGACGAAGATTGAGCAGTGACGGAGGTAGCATAGAGTTGTTTCTCTGCAATTCTATCGTTGGGTGTAGTCATCCTCTCTGATGGGTTAAGATTTCCCTCTTTACGTGCCGGAGGCGGGACTCCCGGCAGCTCCATCAGGTTGAGAGTTAAAGGGACGTGCTCTGTTAGCTGTTAAAATGGTGTCATTGTTTAGAGAAAAGATTTAAGAGAGAAACTTTAAACTTATATCTACCTCTTGCCCAAACTGAGTTCTTCCAGCCTTGTGAGTTGCCTGAGATCCACTTTTTTTAGGCAGTGTGTTTATTTGCACAATACTTATTCTTCATGAAATCAGCCCAAAGAGAATAAGTAGTTCTCAATCTCCACCACCTTTTAATAGCTAAGGTGTTAGAGATATCAACCAAAACTTCTAGTACCTATACCACCTTCACTTTTAGGGCAACACAAGTTGGTATATGAGCTCCAGTGGTACTTTTAGGGGCAACACAAGTTGATCTTAGATCTTTATTTCCGCTACTTTCAGCTTCTGAACGTGAGTTCTTGACTGGACAAATTCTATCAACGAATATCAGCCCAAATGGCATTTCCATTTTCCAAGGGTATGGATACAATTTTGGCATGTTAAATTGCCAGATATATGCTTGTTATTACATACTCATGTTTGTATAGTCATCTTCATATTGATAGCTGAAATTACATAGAAGCTGCTGATTTTCTGTAAAACTCAACTTAGAGAACCTTGGAAGCTATCATATTCCTTTCTTGCAGTCAAAGATTTTTCTATTTTTTATTCTACAGATTTTATAGAACAGTTTGCATTGGTAATATTACCCGTTGGTATAAGTGCTCTTATCGAGTAATTTTCCTCATGATTTTTGCTCCTCTTTAGCCTTATAGAGAGGGTGAGAAGGACAGTTCGTGGGTCAGCTGATGATATCGGATGGCTACGACGTGCTTCTCATATGCCTCCTGCTGAAGATCAAACTGATAGATTTGTTGAGATCCTTGATGATATTAGGTAAAACCACCACTTGATGTTCAAATTGATTGCAACTGTCAGCTCGGACATAATTTGATCTATTCTAATCTCTTTGTTGTCAGGCATGGACTACATGGATTGCCAAATTCAGTGGTTTACTTGTTAGTTCCAGGTAAAAGCACCATCCTTCCGATCAATTATGATAGTAAACGACCAAAATGGGTAAAGTTTGAAAGTAGATCTGCCTCATAGAATTTATGGAAAGCTTATAAGTTGTACTGTGCCAATATTCTCTTGTATCAGTACAATTATGTGGATTATTTTCTCCTGATTTCCCTGCATCTTTGACCATGTTTAGGGTTATGATCTTTTCAGGACCTTTTAATTATTATTTATTAGGGGATACCGTAAAATTAATATACTTGTTCAAGGTGTCTTGAGGTTATGAGCAAACGAATCATCTTTAGTAGCATATGTCGTGATATTTGCTGATCTTCTATTTGCTATGCAGGTCTCTTTAGCAATCATGGACCACTTTACTTTGTCAATACAAAAACAAGCTTTTCAAAAACGGGACTTGCTTGTCACATAGCCAAAATTCATAGCGAGGTATAGGGGTATCACTCTTATTTGTAAACCATCTGTGCAGTTTACCGCTTTCTGTAATACCACCAAACATAAAATATGCAGGCCTCTGTGGAGAAGAACGCAAGAGAAATTAAAGATTACATTGAAGAAATGTATTGGGGCTCCAGGAAACGTGTCTTGCTTCTTGGACACAGTAAAGGCGGAGTAGATGCAACAGCTGCTCTGTCCATATATTGGACTGATCTGAAAGACAAGGTAGCAGGGCTGGTTTTAGCACAGAGCTCCATTTGCGGGAACTGCTGATTTGACCTTTGTGATGATGTATATCACTAGACTACTACTTCTATATATCAAACAGTTGTCAGTCCTTATGATAGATATATCTCTCTTAAACGTTCTTAGTCTGATCGAGAACATAGCTGTTTAAGGTTTTGTGGATTGTTTATTTCGACCTGGGAGTTGTAAGGATAATAGATTTTGCTTTTGTGTTGCATTAGTCTTCTCCCTTCGCTTCACAATTTGCCCTTTCTTTTTCCTTGTTTTGAGGCTTGTTGTGTGTTTTCCCTCAGTGGATGTTCAATACTTGTTTTTTAGATCACTTGTGCAGATCAATTATGAAGTGTTTATGGCAATTTCTGAATTATACCATTTGTTTTACTTTCAGAAAAGGAGAAATTGTGTCTCTATGGGCTTCCTAATGAAACATGGGAAGTAGACCTCCCGGTGAAGGAGGTGCCTCCAGAACTTCCAGAGCCAGCATTGGGCATAAATTTTGCACGTGATGGAATGCAAGAAAAAGACTGGTTATCACTTGTTGCTATTCACAGTGATTCATGGCTGCTTTCTGTTGCATTCTACTTTGGTGCACGGTTTGGGTTCATCAAGAGTGACAAGTAATAGTCTAACATCTGTTACCTTTAGATTTTACCTATATCGTTTTAACTGCTTGAACTTGCTCCTATCTGTTGCTTCATGGTAAATTACTTTGCATTTCCGTCATTGAAGCTTTATTAATTTAGTGATACTTTCCTTATCTGATAACGTACAAGATAATCTTTGCTTAACATGTAATAACCACATTCAATTGCTACCTTGTTTGCTTTGTATGATCCTGTCCTATCTCCTGGCATATATGCTGAATCTATAGGTTCCAAAGATCTAACAGGCAAAATTTTATGCAGGTTGTGCTGGTAACTCACTTCTTGCACTAAATGATGTTACTGCAATGGAGTTGCCTGATATTGTTGCTGAGGCTGCAAAGGTATAACTCCCCTTGCCAAACTCTTTCCCCTTTTAAATAGAGATTTAACGGAAATGAATCTGTGCATTATTAAGGTATATTTGGCATGGGAAATTTGTATATTTTAAAGCTTTCTCTCTCCCCCCCTCTACATAATATCTCATTAGCTTGGTAATATTGCTTTGGCCTATAGCACTGTGATATTCTTCGAGGAGCAGCTGAAGCAAGAGGCTTGCTTGTTGATGCTATGAGTAATATCCAAGATGGTTACAAGGAAGATACACCTTCCGTTCCTCTCATGGTTGTGGAAAATAGATGTGGTAGTCCATGCATAGACTTGAGGCAAGCGAGCTTAGAGTTAGCTGCTGCAGCCAAAGATGCAGATCTGGTTTGGTGCTCCTTCCTTTTATACACCAAAATATGTGACATCTCATTAGGAAAATAAGTGCAAGCAACTGACTGTGGATGTTTATTACCTGGCGTAGGTAATTTTGGAAGGGATGGGCCGGTCTTTGCATACCAATTATAATGTAAAAGTTCAAATGTGATGCTCTAAAGGTACGGATCATAGCAGTCACTTAAAACATTTTGGGCCATAGAAGCATGCTCATTGCATATTACTAGTTCTTTTTTTCCAGAAAAACTCTGAGAAAGGTTCTTTATAAAGAAGTATTTCCAGTTTCCTATGTGCAGCCCTTGTAGAGTTTAAGATCTGTGATCTTTGATTTTACCAACATATTTATGGCAATTTGTTATAGCCTGTGTGCTGAATCTGAATATAGATGTTTGACTTATTGAACTTCGAGGTTATAGTGAGCATGTCGTCACCTTTTTTGTTTCTTGAAGTTGAAACTTGAAACATGAAAAGTTGAGTTTTTGCAGTTGTGTTTGGACATGCATTTTACTTGAAAAAGATTTGAAGTTTTGTTAGTGGGAGTCTCAAAAGCCCAAAAACTGGCCTGAACCCGGTTATTGAGAACTTCAAAATATTTAAAGTTTCAAAATCTGATCAAATTTCATGGCCAACTAGATATTTGAAGATAAATTTTGAAAGTTGACTCCCAAAATATATGGCTAAAAACTAACTAAATTGACTAGCTCAGCAAAGATATCTTAGATAGGATTTGAAATGTTTAATACTTGCACTCAGGTGTTGACTACTAGATATTCCTCTCCCATCCTTACCGACACATCACCTTGACTGGTTGTGTTTTAAGTTCAAGTTTTCAGTCACTTATTTGCATTTATTTTTGTTATTAGAGATGTTTCCACAGAGGAAGAGAGTCGGATAAGTCAAGTGTGTCTGTTGAATAACATTCAGCATACTGAAAAAAAGCTCAAACATCTATATTTCAATCTATGGTTCTGCTTTATCCTCAAAGCATCTTTGATCTCTGATTTCTTGTCTATCCAAAGGACTAAAATTGTAGGCATCACTATTGTCATCCAAATCCTTTCCAACTTCCTTCCAAACGACCAAAAAGGCCAGGCTGGTGTAGTTACCCAAACCTTTTTATCTTCCATTCACCCAAACTAAAAAGGCATTAGCTCAATTTCATTTGTTCTTTAAGTTTTACCATCTCACATTTGGATGTTTGTATTCCTCTCTAACCATGATTGGTTGATTTGCCTCTTCACTAGCTAACTTATATGTAATTTATGTACTTATTTTCTCGTGTACTCCTATACTATTATTGTTGTGTTATTGTTTGTTGTAACCAATAAGAAATTAAATGATATCAACTAGCATGAAACTGACTAGTTTTTGACCCTAAAGCTCTTTCCAAAATCAATATCAACCATATATTTGTCCAGATGGTTGAGTTATAGTTTAGGGTAAAATTCACAAGTAGCATACTTAAGAGCCTAATTACTAGTTCTATAGCAACAGTTTCATAATTACATTTTATAGCAACTTTTATTTTGTATTTTTAAAAAATGTTGCTGTAAAAATACATCTACAAAAAAAATTGCTGCACTTAATTAACTGAAATTAGTTGAGCTATATATGGTATAATTACCAATCAAGTAAATATGTTGATTCCTTTTCCATTTAAAATACTTAAAAAACGTGACATCCGTTGTAATCAAATAATTCAAATTTCAATTTCACCATTAACAGCTGCATATTTTTTTTTTCAATTTCTTCTAAACCAACCCTGTATTGCTTAATCAAATTGAACTGATTCTTATGCGAAATTAACAGCAATTGCAAAATGAATCAGTTATTCGATTGAATCAAATTCAATTGTTGATTCATCTTTTATATTTGTTTGAATTCAACTGTCAGTTGAAAATTCAACCATTACTGCTGTTCAAGGCACATAACCATTATTGCTATTCAGTTCACTTTTTTTTTACCATTACTGATGTGCTGCTTATCAAGTTTTGGTTGTCGTGGTTAATTTGTATGTGAAAAAATTGTAAAACAAATTATAGTTATAATCGAGACAGCAGTAAAATTGGAATTATTCAAGTATCTGTTGCAAATTTCATCTTTAAAGTTGTTTCAATAGGAAAAAAATCAGTATTCGACTCTATTTTTGACGATCGTTTGTTGTTATATTGATTGTTTTAACAATAGAACAATTGTAAACAACTTTCGAATTGAAATACATTCAATTTTTTTTTTTGAAATACTAGATAATTGATTGAACGAATGTTTCTATTGAAGTTGACGCTATTCTATGAACCCAGATAAAAGTATAAAATATCTTCGTCCATATGTATTTTTGATGTGTTTAATGATAACACTGCATATGTATTTTTGATATTGTTAATGGTAATGGTGCATATGTATTTTTTGTTTCGTTGTAGGAATTTTGATATATAAATGTATATTTGCAAAAATATTTTAGTTTAAGGTAATCTTGTGTCTATGTATTTTTTTATTTGAGATGTTGGTTGTATATCTTTGTTTGCACGTAAATCTGAAAAGTGCGTGTTATAAGAAGGGATATTTGACAAATTGGTATGTAACATATCAAATTACAAATTAGTTATGCTCCAGATGTATTTTTTTGATATGCTTAGTTTTAACACTACATATGTATTTTATATGCGATATATGTAAACACTGCATATGTATTTTTGTTTTGTTTGTGGGAATTTGAGAGTATAAGTGTATATGTGATAATATGTTTGGTGTCTGTTTTACTTCTGTTTGATCAAATAGTTTGTGTATTTTGTATTTTAGAAATGGGAAGCATACCAGTCCTTGTGAAGCACTCTGGTCGATGGACGTACGAAAAGAACTTCGAAGAATATGTCACTGATGCTATACTGTTGAGCACATCAGCCACATTCGTTGAGCTGCACGATGTTTTGGCGTCTCACTTAAGTGTGGATTTAACCATCAAACGTATTCTAGTGGAATATCAAATCACTCCTACTACAGGGCAGATAGAAATACATAACGATATGGGTTTAAAAGTGTTTATATTGCAGAAAAAGTTGATACAAGACATAAATTATCTTCCTTTATATGTAAGCATTTTGGATAAAGTTGTAGGGAGCAACTTGACAAGTTTATCTATATGTGTTGCTGAAAGAGGAATCAACTGTAACAACTTGGAAACAATGATAAATACAACAAATGAAGGAGCTTTGGTGATTTGTGAAAATACAGAAGCTTTAGATGTTTTTGAGATGGATCCTATTGAGGTGATTATCTCAGACCCACATCATAAGCATGTTGAGGAAGATCAGGTTTACTTTTGAAAAAGAATTTTAAAGTCAGTCATGAAGGACTATTCAATTAGGGAGAAGTTTCAAACGCGCAGTAAAAGGTCAAGTAAGAAAACGTACGTACATTCTATATCTCTCAGATCTTGTTTAATATTAGTTTGGATATATATTTTTAATGTAATAAATTATGTTGCGTGCAGGTATACATTGTTTTGCAAATCAAGAAACTGTGAGTTTTTAATGCGTGCATCAGGAATAGGAGAAACATGAATGTTTAGAATAAGAGAATTCAGACCTCAACATACACGCCCGGTGAAGGACAATATCTATTCAAAGGTGCCTGCAATTAGTATGTTGATAGCTGGTATGGTTAAACAGAAATTCAAAAACCATAAAAGAAAATACAGTGCGATGGAAATAAAAAATGACATGAAGGAAGATTTTGGTATGGATTTGAGATACACTTTATGTTGGAGGGCAAAGAAAAGACCGTTAGAAGAATTGAGGGGTAAGCCATTAGCATCTTATGGGAAACTGTCATCATACTTATATGTTCTAAATACTATCTATCCGGATTCACATATAAGAATGAAGAAGACAGATGATAATGCATTCTTGTATGTATTCATCGCTCTACATGCATTTATTAAAGGATTCGATTATTGTAGATCAGTCGTAGTTGTTGATGCTAGTCATCTGAGAGGAATGTATACTGGGGCATTTATAACAGCATGTACAACGGATGGAGCAAGTTAGTATCATTTAATTACTATAACTGGTTGTATTTTTTTTTTTTTGACTTTCTGTTGTAGAGTTGGAAAATACATATATCCAATTCACATATACACATGTGTATATAATTAGATATATGTTCAAAGTTTTTTGAATGAAACATGTAAAATTGATTATGTTTGATAGTGAAGTTGATGTAAATTTTATTATATGTAATTGATACAATTTCTGGTAGATAAAATATACATTTTAATTGAACTATATTATAATAAATACATATGCAGTTTCTAATTGTATTTAAATCGGCCTGCGCAGATTTTTTTTATATGCGAATGTTCTATATTTTCTTTGCCATATGTTGTACTTGATTCTGAAAATTATGAATTGTGTATACAGGTCATATATTTCCTTTGGCATATGGTGTGCTTGATTCTGAAAATGATGCATCTTGGACGTGGTTCTTCAAGAATCTAAAGGAAGCGTATGCGGTTAGACAAAACATGTGTGTTGTGTCTGATAGGAATCCAAGCATCATAAAGGTTGTTGGTGATGTGTATGAAGATGTTCCACATTATGCATGTATGTGGCATCTATGGGGTAATGTGAAAAAAACTTTATAGAAAGTCACATGATGCATTGTCGGAAATATTTTATACAATGACCAAATCATATTCAAAGTTAGAATTTCACATGTTAATGGAAAGAGTTGAGGCAACTGATATAAGGGTGAAGATATATTTGGAATTGGTCGGTTACGAAAAGTGGGCTAGGTCATGTGCAACAGTTCATAGGGGATGGACTTTGACTTCAAACATTGCAGAGTTAATAAATGGAGTGCTTGTATTAGCTAGAGAACTGCCAATTTATGACTTTCTTGAGGAAGTTCGATTACTGTTTGCAAAATGAAATTATGCAAATAGGCAGGAGGCTTCATATACCTTCACAACACTCATTGAAAAGTTTAATGATATACTCAGTGAGAACAAGATTTTGTGTAACTGTATGACGGTATGACCTTTTTGATTTGTGGAAATTTTAATTATGGAAACATAAATATGAAAGGATAAAATTCATAAGGTATCAATGTGAAAATACTTTCCATCCAGTTGTAAATAAATGAAAAGATATAAAACATAAAATATATGAACATTTAAAATACATAATATGTATTTTGCATATCTATATTGTTGTATTGAAAATTACTAACAACTGCATATGTATTTGGCTGCTCTGTAAAAATGTACTCTGCATATGTATTTTTATTACATAAATATTTTTTTATTTTTATGTCAGGTTGTACCAGCCACAGAATATGTATATATGGTACACGACAAACAAAAACACTTCATTGTTTGCATCAAAGAAAAGAAATGCTCATGTAATGCTTTTCAAATAGATGAGATACCATGTGCACATGCTTGTGCGGTGTTAGAGAAAAAGAATTTTAAGAAGGGGTCATACTGTTTTGATTTGTTTAAACCAAAAAATAGTTTTGAAGACATATGATGTTCCAATCTACCCGTTGCCACACAGCGATGACTGGATAATTTCAGAGACCATACTTGCTGAAATAGTACTGCCTCCAAAATACAAAAACCCTCCAGAAAGACCTGCAAAGAAGGATCGTGAAAAATCAGGCCGGGATATGTTTGAAAAGAAGAATATCAACTCATGTGGTGGTTGTGGGGCTAAGGGTCACAATAGACGCTCTTGTAGGAAATATCGCAAATGATACATTTCTTTTTCTGTATTATTTCTTAAAATTTTTTTTTCTTTTTTTATAATGATAAACTAATTCAGTTTAGTTAATCCATTTATGAATCATTTGACAATTAAAGACAGTAATATCTGAATAATGGAGCTATATATGTTTCAAAATCTGTACATTACATATATATTTTTAAGCAGCAGTTCATATGTATTTTTGACATACTAAATATATTTAGGTTAAAGGTGGTAACTTTGATTAACAAAATAAGTATATGATTCGTAATTGTTCAAAGTTTTAAATATATGTGACATATAAATATATGTTTGAATTGCATAATGTTATTACTGCATATGAATTTATACTGTAAAAATACATTTGATGTATAATACAGATGTATTTTTTTTTTAAAAATATAATCACTGCATATGTATTTTGTAATATAGACAAACCTATAACTTCATAAAAAAGTCAAATTTATCTTTAATTCAAATTCTCAAGTATAATTATTTTAAATGAACACATATCAAAAATTAAATATTAGGTTTGATCAATATGTATTTTCCAACATCTTTATATTAACACGAAATATGTATTTTTTTGGGAAATATTTATAACGTATAATCCATATGTATTTTATAGCAAAATATCAACACTGCATATATATTTTTTAAATATCTGCATTAAAATGTCAAATTACACTTTAATTTAAATCCTAATTTATAATTATAATTAATGAAAATATAGTAAAAATGCATATTAGGTATGTTGCAGTTGTATTTTTTAAGTGTTTGTTTCTAATATTTCATATGTATTTTTTTGTTGAATAACAATTGATTTATACTACATATGTATTTTTAAGGATAATATGAAAACTACATATGTATTTTCTAACTAAATCTCACAGTAAAATGTTGAACTCCTTAAATCTAACACTACATGTTGTATTTAACAATATAGGAATGTGGTGAAAAACTTTAAAGAACAACAATATACTAAAATACATATTAGGAATGGGCCATATGTATTTTTGCAATATTTGATTTTAACACAGCATATGTATTTTTATACGATATATGTATTTGTAAATGTAATGTAAAAACTACGAAAGTATTTTTTTAACAAATCTCACCGTAAAAGGTAGAACTCCATGAAATATAAACAAATTCAAAACATATAATTAGTCTGTACAATCAAAACCTACATCCATAAACTAGTTTCTAAAGTACAAAAAGTCAAAAATCAATAAACCATCATACATCAACAACTTCAGTGACACTAGTTATTCTACTTTG